>NC_134868.1:22766896-23066896 GCF_049852395.1 Peromyscus maniculatus bairdii | reverse complement strand
AAATATAGTTGATTTCACTCCTGGAATTCAAAGTTAGTCAGATAGTTGTAAATCAGTAACTATCCTAAAGCAAATAAATAAAATAAAGGATAATGAACATGTGATCATATCAACAAATGCATTTAAAAAAAAAAACTTTAACAAAATTCAGAATAATTTAAGTCCAGAAAAAAAATCACTGATGAGACTAGGAATGTAAGATCCTTTCTAAATAAAGTCATTTGATATTTGACAAAGATGCCAAGGTTCCACAACGGAGAAAAGATAACTTCTTAACACATGCCGCAGGTAAAATTGGATGTCCACTGTAGAAGGAAAAAATCCTTGCTCCCATCCTGTATCCAAACCACCAATTGAAAATTAAAGATAAAGATACCTGAATGTAAGACCTAAATTTAAAGATGAATAAGACTTGGGAGAACACTGAATGTAGTGGACAGGCAATGACTTTCTGAGATAACTGCAATTTCTTAAAAACAAAATAAAATTACCAGCACTGAAATAATGAGGGAAAATGCTGTATAATGATGTTTAGGAATCCCATTCTTATAGATTAGCTCAATTTTGTAGTAGCCACAATAGGATAAAATAATTTATGGACAGGAAAAATGACAGTTACAAATTACATAGTATCATAGGCAGATTAAGAAACTGTTGCTGACAAATCAATATAAATAATCACACAAGAAATACAAAACAAATATTTATACAACAAAACGTACAGACAACACATTTTGATGAACATATACATGTGTATTAAACCATACAAAATTAAACTCATAGTTATTACAAACTTTAAATGCTTCTTAGATGAGAGACTTAGAAGAGTGAGTGCTTCCAGAACAGAGCAATCACACACACAAATACACACACACACACACACACACACACACACACACACACACACACAATAAAATGTACTGTAATTCAAGCACCATCATATGCCATACATGTTCCTTCTCTTTTGACATTTAATCTTATAATTGGATGCCTAACATGAATTTTTTAGCATAGATTTTTGTGAGAGAAAACCAAGCAAAGAAACCCAGGGATAATGTCAGACAGGTAAGAAAGAAAAAGTAGATAACATTGTGGCATATTTATTTTAGTAAACTATTCTACATCCCTCTAAAATACATTTCTCTACACTTGGTGTGCAGGCTATACTGCAGAAGTTTACAATGTGGTCCTCCTACATTAGTGTAGTCTATTATTTAAAAGATGCAACTATCATAGTCCATAGCAACATAGATCTACATTGCCACGGATAAAACTGTAAGTATGTCTTAGAAAAAAAAATCAGTGCTGTATATTACGGTAGTGTGGCTGTAACTCCTGCTTTCACAGTGCTTCTGTAAATGATTCTTCAGCAGGTGCATGCTGAGAGAAGCAATGTGCAGAAATGACTTGCAAAGAGCATCCCGCTTTCCTCCCGCTAATTCACCATCAAATTCTTGCAAGCCCTGGCCCTGAAATAAAACAAATTCTAAAGGAAGCAGTCTCCTTGCTCCATTAGCATAATTTCAAAAAGTCAATTAAATGGCTTTACATGCAGATTTCTCAACCCAGCACAACAATGCTAGAGTAAGATGAGTAAACAGCTTTTTTTTTTATTTCTAACTGCCAAAGTAAAGGTGGAAGGGTCACGTTTCCATGAGTATCTGTCCTCACACCCCTAATGTATTCACATTGCTCTAGATCTCTTTGCGGACACCTGAGGTAGAAATATCACTGTTTCCTGACTCCTTTATACCTGTGTGAGTTGCTAATAAAGACACACAAAACAGGCAGATAGGATAATAGAAAAATGCTGGAAATACATAGCTAAAACAATACCAGTTTGACATCTTACCTAACGATGATATGATTCTACTGAGTTATTGGGGTCATAGGTAAACTGTGACTTTTTAAACTTAATTTTGAAAAGCAACTTTTGGTTTGCTTGTTATTATTTGTGTGGGTGTTGAACAACTCTCCGAGGAATGCTGGCCCTGAGCAGTATCAAGATAGAGCAGCTTCCCCTGCAGGCCTGGCTTTGAAAAAAGTCACTATGATCCCAGGAGCTTTGACGGCTCTCTCTGAGGAATTTTCTCCTGAAGCAGTAGAGGAAGCTGATTCTTTGCTTCAGTAATACACATTGTGTGCTCAGAGGAGCATAAATGTAAAACAAGTGGGATGTATATTTCTACAAGCTGAAAACTATCCTGAATACTTAATAACCGTACAAATGGGTCTGCGAAGTAGCCTGTAGATGTGAAAAGCAAAGGAGAAACGGAAATAAAAAGGTAAATGTCATTTTGCAGGGAGGATTTTCAACTCAAAGCAATTGTGAAGGTAGTCCCTCCCACACCCATGCTTCCTGTTTCTTGAAAGGGATAGGGTGGTGGTCAAAAATTAAAATGCATCAGAAGATGACCACTCGAATGCATCAGAGTTTACAATTTCACTTTTAAACAGCTAAATTTCTCTTCATAATTAGCATAGAAAAACAATCCTAGAGTTGTAGCCCAGTGATGCAGCAATCCAGATACAGGCAAAGCCAGGCTTCAGTCAAGTACTGCAAAAAGACAAAAATAAACCAACATAGGAATAACCAAATATAGGAATAAACCAAAGCATAGGAATTCCTACTTCACATTTCCCGAAAACAAGTCTCCACTACAGAAATTTAGCCCGAGAATCTTAGAGATTGGTTTATTGTTCTGACTATAAAATGATGCATTAAAAATTCCATTTTTATGTACCAGTGTGTACGTTCTTTTACTTGAGATAATGTATTCACTAAAGATAGGGTGCTGTTTACAGAACTGTTTGATGTAGTCTATCACCTTGGAGCCAATGTGCACACTATACATTTTCACACGATGAAAATTGCATTGTGGTTCAGTATGGAGCAAAGTGAATCTTCCTATCTGACAGTTAAGTTCTGTTTCAGAAAGGTCAACAGGTTCGATCCTTCTCATCTGCTTATAGAAGTTACAATTCCTACTTCAAAGCTGTGAAGTACAGTTCTATTTCTGTAGTTTCCAAAACTCAACTTCTTTGGAAATCACCATAGGAAAGTGGTGATCACAAGCTAAACTGGGCATTTATTCTTACTAGTTCTAGTGTAATCCATCTTCTGACCATTTTTTTTAGTAATTTAATTCTCTGTGTACCAAACTACCTCATATTCTTTGCTAAATCCATATGCTGCCCACTCCTATGAGACTGTTTCTAATAACAGTCTCAGTGTCAAAGAAAAACTAGATATACTATTTTCCTCCATGCTGTCTAATATTCAAAGTGCCAGAAAGTGCTAGTCGGGCTACTTGTGGAGGAAAAACATCAGTCATTACCCAGTACTGTGTCCTATATACTATAATATTGATGTGCCAGACAAAATATCAGTGCAGTAGCAGCACACTTCTATGATAAAGTAGTTTCCTTTGGAGACATGCTTCACAGGAAGTAATCCATGTCTGCGATCATAAACCTAATTAAAATCCCATAAAAGAAGAGGTCCAAGCCCTAGAGTAGGATTTAACTATTTTTATTTTACTAAATAGTTTAGTTGTCGGATTGCCTCCTAAATATATTTATGCCCATAGTCTTTGCCTGCTTACCTCCTTGGATTTCATTTCTTCATTTTGATTTTTTTGAACTGCTTTTGGTGCTGAATAATGTAGAGACCCATATCTCCTCATAATTTAGAAAAAAATCACTGCAAGTGTTCAACCCTAAATAGGATATATTTAGCAGCTTGCTTAGATAAAGTAATAGAATATGCTAAGGAGGAAAGAATGTAAAAGAAGCAGAAGATAAAAAGGAGAACTGTGAAAACCTGTCTTCTGGGTGTGACATGGCCATTCATCTCATAAACTCACAGCAGCTGCAGGTACCTGAACAAATTATGCCCCAAATCCAGCCAGTGAAAATCCAGATTGAATGGGTTGAGACCTATCACCCCTGAGTTGGTGTAGCAGTTGGTTGCTAATTAGACAGGGAGAATAATTCCTTGAGGTTATTATGGCCATTGGTATGTTGCCTGTGCTCTAATGGGTGGCCCCATGCTACATCCAGACATTTATGGAAAGCATTATTTACAGTCACTGGATTAGAACAAAAATATGGTCATATAATTTGGAGAGAGGAATTTTGGGAGCACTTGGAGAGGGTTAGAATGGGGAAAAGAAATGGGGTGATATAAAGATTTTTCATGGCAAGTATTGCAAATAAAAAGGGCATCAAAGAAAATAGTCTCTTCTGGGGTGATATTGTGTTCCCCAAAATATTGTGCATCCTAATAAACTTATCTTGGGTCAGAGAACAGAACAGCCACTAGATACAGAGGCCAGAAGATGGTGGCACACACACCTTTAATACTAGCATTCTGAAGGCAGAGATTCATCTGGATTTCTTGTGAGGTCAAAGCCACACTGGAAACAGCCAGGAATGGTGACTCACCCCTTTATACCAGGAAGTGATGGCAGGAAGCAGAAAGGTATTTAAGGCGTGAGGATGAGGAACTAGAGCTGGTTAAGCTTTGAGGCTTTTAGCAGCAGTTCAGCTGAGATTCATTCTTAGTGAGGACTCAGAAGCTTCCAGTGAGGTGGGTGTGGCTTGTTCTGCTTCTCTGATCTTCTAGCATTCACCCCCAATACCCAGCTCCAGGTTTGTTTTTATTAATAAGAACTTTTAAGATCCGTGCTACACTCTTCTATTATTTATGTTGATACTGATTTTCTTACCTGAGCATTGACTAAAACTTAACACAGGGAGTGAAAGCCAGTTTACTTTGAATTCTAATACACCATTCTGATTATCTTTTTAATAGTTTCTTTACCATAATGTAAACAGTTATCTTCTCTGTCATTCTCTCTCTCTCTCTCTCTCTCTCTCTCTCTCTCTCTCTCTCTCTCTCTTTCTCTCTCTCTCTCTCTGTGTGTGTGTGTGTGTGTGTGTGTTTGTGTAAAGGTTTGTAAAATGAATGTCCTAGAATCCACAGATGATATTACATTTGTCCCAATTACTCCTCATTCAGTGTTATACAGAAATCATGGACAGATAAAAATGTGAACAAAAGAAAGTGTGTCTGCTCCAAGTAAAATGTAGAGGTTCAGGATTTGAGTTGTGTTTCATTCTCACTAGTTGTAAAATATATTTATTAACCACTCACATACATAGAATCCTTTGCTTAAGGATTTAAGAGTCACATAGAAGCAAGCAGTGGCCACAGTTCCTAGTGGAACATTTGTTGTTTTTTAGTGTACTTGTGTTTTTATATAGGATCAGAAACTTTCTCCAAAAGGACAAAAGTGTGCAGGTGTTGGTAGTCTTCATTTCTCAGTGAAAATAAGAAAAACAAGAAACACTTTGTGGCTACAATATAGACATAATTTTTACCTTAAATATTTATGAACTATTTGGAAGAATTTTATTTTTCATTCTTTATGTGTTGCAGCAGTTTGCTGAAACTTCTTTACATGCAGACAACTCTTACAACTTTGCTTCTACTTTTAGAGTATCTGTTTCTTAGCTAATGAGATTCATTTCTCCATTGTGATCAATGTAAGGAATCACTGTCTGTATGTGGATATCCAGCTGATTTCAAAGCATCCTTGAATTAAACCCATGGAATGCAAAACCACAAGAGAATCAACCACTAAGCTAATGTAAAGCTAATGTAACTGAGTAAAAAGAGTCAAGACTTAGAAAATAAATTAGAAATTAAACTTTTTGCTTCTCACGCATTATGGCAGTATTTTTCTTTGCAAGCAGGAAAATTGCACAATTGCCTTGTCTCCAGGTATCTATTTTCCTCTCTGAATCACTGACAGGATTATTATTTGTATCTTTGTCAACGCTAAATAAATTGCACCTTTATAAATTAGTGCTTACCTCAGTGAACTCTGCAACAAGAGAACCTATGAATAAATTAAATGTCTGAAAATCACTTACAAATGCAGAGTGAAGATATTACTCTTTTTGCTAATATTTAATTATACAAGTAAAGCTTCCACTCCGTAAATTACTTTTATGTTTTTATTAATATGTCTGATATCACTGAGGATAAGTTAGTATTCAATCAATCAAGGATGGAAATTTTACAAGAAGAACCTAAGACCTGTAGCAAGTTAGACCTACCACTAGGAACCATCAACAGTGTCAATCTATGAGCATATTATGTGTGCTCACCTGAATCTAAGCAGTATCAGTCTGGTTGTTAGTAGGCTTTACACCTTGGGAGGAATTAAGAATAAAGGCTTTCTGAAAGGAAATGCTTAAAAGAATAAAAAGAAGAAAGGAAATAAAAACAAAACAAAACATTTCCTTAGTCATCGACTACTTTTGTTATTTTTCCTCATCATGCCTAATTTGACATTAAACACTACTGTCTCCCCTAAAAATAGATGGTTCCCTCCATTCCAAAGCTGAGCTTCTGTTTTGTGCTTCAGAGGTTTGGAGGCTCATGTTTACAATACCAGTACTTTTGAGCAAGAAACAGAAGAATCGGGAACTCAAAGCCAGCCTCAGCTATACAGCAAGTTTGAGAGCAGGATAGACTACCTGAGACCATTTCAAAAAACCATTTATCAACCAGTCAAAGATTTGAGCCCCCAAGATGATAAAACACTTCTTCTGGGTCTTTCCAGGGCTGTGTACACAGTGGCTATGGAAGTAGATTTATAATGTTGTAATGAATGTTTTATATATGACACATAGAACTTATTAAGGAAAATAAAATTTCTCATCCACTCTCCAAAAGTCTGTCAATAAATATGTAGTAAATAAAATAAATAAAACCTTGTAAGCAATGAGGCAAGTGACATGGATCTTGCAGAGTTCAACCTATATCTAGTTCTGAATAGTTTCTAATTTCCATAGCTAAGAAAAACTTGTAATACAAGCATGTCAGAGGCAGAGGTTTGGTGGAGACATGAACCCAGAAGTTTGAAGCCAGACCAAAACAACATAGACATATGCTAAACTTCAAATCTGTACCAAATAAATAATCAAAAGCAACAGCCAAACTCACAGAATGAAAGCAAACAGGCAGGCCAAAGCTTGATAACACTAGCATTAAGGATGGTAGGGCAGGAAGGCAGAGGGATCTAAAGATGGCCTGGGCCACATAATGACAACCTGATTCAAAATCATAAAAGTGGAGTGAGTGTGAATATTTCTCAGTTTTTATTTAAGAGTTGTTATTACATATATGTATGTAGTACCTCCATATGTATGTAGTATGTATGTATATTTGTCTATACATGTGATTGGATGCCAGAAGTCAACATGGGTGTTCACCTTAGATTTTGGCACATTATCTCTTGCAGAACACAGACCTCACTGATTGATGATGCTGGCTGGACAGTAAACACCAGGGATCTGTCTGTCTCAAACACCCCTCAACACTGAGGTTATAGAAATAAGCTGCCACACCTAGCCCACCCGTTTGTGTGCTATGGATCCTCAGAAAGACTCAGCAAGTCCTTTGTTCACAAGTCACTTCTACAGTACCACCTTGTGCATACCTTGACCTCATTTGTCTTCCCTATTACCTTTGATGTGAATTAGGGCTCTGAGCTGAATGTTTCTATGGGAGTACACCATATCAAAGACTTTATTCTTCTCTTTACTTTTGAAAATTCCTTCCAGGCTGATAGTAGCAAAAGGGGCCCACCCAAACCTTCACATCCATTCTCAAAAAAAAAATTCTGTTTTTATGTAGCTATTATTATTATTATTATTATTATTATTATTATTATTATTAATTTTCTCAGTCAAGTTTGTGGAATTATGCAGCAGTATATCTAATTGCTGGAACAAAATTTGTTTTAAATTATACACTCATCAGATGCAAGTACATTAAAAAGAAAACAGAAAGCATCATAGGGAGAGGAAAGACAGCTACCCCTGATTCTGCATTTCCATGTGACACTGATATTCAGTCTATCTTAGGAGGTTTTATAAACTACATTTTGAAAGCAATAAAAAAAATCTTACTACTTATTATTTAAGTCATATAGGCGTTTTATATAAGTTATTTAGAATGATATAATAGGGACAATAAGTCTTCCTGGATGAAAGTAGTTATAAATAAGTCAGCCAATCTAATATTTTAAATAGATGATGCTATAATTTTAAAATAAGGTTCAAAGTTTAGTTATTTGGAACAAAATCATGAAGAATCTAGTATTCTAGATTCTTCAATTCATCAATTACTCTATTAGCATAAATTGCAGAATAACCTTGGATTATACATGGGGATGAAGATTAATTGTACTATGAAATCAGAGATACATTTTAATGTTCTTCTCAAATTCCTTAATAACGACCCATTAATTATGTATTACAAAAACTTAAACATCAAAATAACTGGCTTTATGGATGTAAAACTTGAAAATACACGTGCTCAAATTTGAGAACATATGAAATGTTTGGAGCACTTTATGTACTCCAAACCTACCACAGCTCTAAACCTACCACAGCTCCAAACCTACCACAGCTCCAAACCTACCACAGCTCCAAACCTACCACAGCTCCAAACCTACCACAGCTCCAAACCTACCACAGCTCCAAACCTACCACAGCTCCAAACCTACCACAGCTCCAAACCTACCACAGCTCCAAATCTACCATAACTTTCAAACTTTGTTTAAAAAATATACTTCAGGTTAGATTATTAAAAATTTTGATTTGAATCCATCAAATAAATCATTATATATAGTGTGAAAATAATTTCAAATAAAATTGGAAATTATGCAGTAATTATTTCAACGTATAATATATACTATTTTAATTTACTTATTTCAAAATTTTAGCTACTACATCTAGTTCATTTTCATTAAAAAATATTCTAAGAAAAGTCCTACTGTATCTCCAGATGTTAGTGTTTTAGAGTACAATGTATTTGGTATGCATTTATAGCCCCACTAAGAAGTGATGGTGTTTTTCTGGGTGGTAGTGGCACACATCTTTAATCCCAGCACTTAGGAGTAGGAGGTACATTCCTGGATAACCAATACTACACAAAGAAACCCTACCCCCAAAAAAACCCTCCCTCTCAAAAACATGGTGTTAGTATTAACACTTCAAGAATTTTAAAGTATTATGTTTAGTTTCTGTTGTCTTGTGCACTGGACACTTTACAAAGTGCTGTGTTCTAGCTTAGAGTGGTTATTTACAGATCTTTATAGTTAGTCTGCAAATCATAAATTGTAATGGCATTTTATTATCATGTTAACTCATTTCTGGTGCAACTCAATTATAATTATTGATGGAAAATTTTCCATAAATTCTGTAATAGAATTGTACCTTGTGAAATGAGAAGTGACATAGCATTCTATTAATCATGGACCCAAAATATCTTTGACTATATTTTCAAAGTTGTCTATACCTTATAAAATACTTGACACACGAGACATTTGAAATGAGCATGTTTTATTTATACAATATTAAAGATTTAATGGTTTACAGAAAATACTGTAAAGGTAATACTAGAAAATTATTAATTTATAATGCTTATTGTATACTTACTAATTGGATTAAGTTCCTTATTATCTCTAACAAGTATTTTATTCCAGAAGGAGATGCATTATCTCAAGAATTGTTTCAAAGTTCAGAACCCCATCATCACTAAGTTACTCTGAAATGGTTATGTTAGAGTATGTGAAAAGGAACACCTAATATTCAAAACTGCTAATTTTGAATTCTTTGAAAATGCATTAACTTATCTCCTCTAATGCATGAGGTATATTCATAGGTGCTGAATGGTTAATGAGACCTGAGGAGTTTCTCTCATTTGCATTTGGGTAGAAATGAAGGCTAAGCAGATTCATATGGAAATCGAAGACACATTGATACAATGCACTAGAAATTTTAAAAACATGATATAAGAGGAATAAAAGAGTCCAAGAAAAAATGGTTGTTATATCGTTAATAACTCATAAATCACACTAATGTAAGTTTGATATCTCCTCATACTATACGGTCAGGAACCTATGAGAACATGTTTAAAAACAAATTGGAAAAGGATGCAATTTGTTGTGTTTGAGAACATTTTGGTATTTTCTGAAAAAAAATAGGGGTATTAAAATATTTTTGTTTTAGAGAAAATGAGCAAAAAATATTAAAACTTGCACTGGAGGTGGGTCAAGCAGGTGACAGACACCCACAGGGCAGCCTGGTTCCTCACTGTCCATCCTCCATGAAACACCCATATGCCACCCAGAGTGGCAAGACAGCAGGGGATTGAGTACCAATATGATAAGCAAGCATATGGTGGTGAAATGGGAGGGAAGGAGATGTGGAGTGATTTGTGTGCTGTAGTAAGAGGCAGTTCTGAAGAAGCGAGGGTTCTGAGGAATGGGATGATGCGGGCAGAGTGCTTGCCACCCGGGGACAAGAGTGGCATTGGGGCCTAATGCCTACAGCTATATCTGGGTCTATGACAGCCAGGGTCTATGTTGGCATTCATGACCCCTGTTGATACTAAGGCCACGGGGATACTTGGGGTGTGTGCCACCACCAGTGGCCATTGTGGTGTCCATGAGCTGTGCCGCCACTAGGGTCATATTGATGGGAGTGTCCTGTCCTGTCACCCTGGGGACATGATGACATAGGGCCCTGGTTGTTGCCTGGTGCCATGTCTGGGTCCATGCCCCTGGAGCAGCCAGGATCTGTGTTGATGCTCAAGGCTTCAGTGACCATTGAAAGGCATGAGGATGATTGGGTTCTGGCCAATCACCTGAGTCCATGTTGGTCTGGTCTCCGATGGCCATACTGGAGCCATGCTAATCTGGATGGCCTGTGCTGCCTGCCACTTAGGGCAATGGTGCTGAGCTGAAGTGCGGGGACAGGTATGTGTCTGTGGCCCTACAGCAGCCCGAGTTGGTTGAGTTGATGTCCATAGCTCCTGATACTATCAAAGACCATGCTGATGCCAAGGGTCTGGGCTGCAACTTGGGGCCATACTGGTGCCCAAAAGCCACACTGCCACAGGGTCCATGAAAATCTGAGTGGCCTATGCTGCCACCTGAGGTCATGGAGCCATGCAAGCCTGGGCTGCTGCCTGGGACCATGTTTGGGTCCATGGTCTGTAGTATGGCTCTTAAAAGTTCTTATTAATAAAATCAAACCCGAGGCCAGTTATTGGGGTCAATGCTGGTAGATCAAAGAGACAGAACAAGCCACAGCTATCTCACCTCACAGGATCCCCAGCTGGTCTTGTCTCCTCAGACTAGAGGCCTCTGAGTCCTCATCCAGAATGAGTCTCAGCTGAACTGCTGCTCAAAAGCCTGAATGCTTAACCAGCCAAATGCTTAACCAGCCAAATGCTTCTAGTTTCTGGTCCTCATGCTTTATATACCTTTCTGCTTTCTACCGCCACTCCCTGGGATTAAAGGCTTGCTTTCTGGGATTAAAGGCGTGATGAGCCACCATGCCTGTCTGTATCCTTGAACACATGGATTTCTGCCTCTGGAATGCTAGGATGAAAGGTGTGTGCTACCACTGCCTATCCTTTATGTTTAATATTGTGGCTGCTCTGACCCCAGATAAGTTTATTACCATGCACAATATTTGGGGGAATAGAATACCACAATGGTCCTATCACAGTTGGAGTCTGTGATGTTCATGGATTGTGGTGACACCAAAGGCCACACAGATGCCCAGGGTCTAGGTCATACCTGTGGCTATGTTGGTGTCCGAGGGCTATACTACCACTGGGACACAGTGTCATCCAGGCCAGGGCTGCTGTCGATGGCCATGTCTGGTTCTATGGCCCTCCAGAAGCCAAAGTCTGTGGTGATATCCGTGGTTCCTGATGTCATCAAAGGCAATGCTGATGCCAGGAGTCTGAGCTGCCACCTGTGGCCGTGTTGGTGTCTGAGGACCTCACTGCTGGGGGGGTTAGGCCTATCCAAATAGTTTACACAGACTCACGGGCCTAGGGACAGGCTGCTACCATGGTCCACATCTGGGTCCCTGGCCCAGTAGCAGTCAGGTTGTGAGCTGATGTCCATGACTCTGTTGCCACAAGGGGTCATAGGAACTAGGCATTTTCAAACCCAAGGACAGTGCTGAGTGGTCCCTGTCCCTCACTGACCCTGGGATAGCTTGACCTTCCCTTCGATGGACACTATAGCAGAAGGGCTGGTGCTGACCTGCCCCCCATGGAGGAGCTGACCACAGCACTTGGGAGAGATGGGCCCACCTCATACCAAAGGAGTGAGAGAGCTGGCCCTGATGGCATGGACCTAGAATAGCTGTCTCTGCCCCTCACCTGAAGGGATGATCATAATGGCCTGGATTGACCAGCTCAACTACTACCACCCAGACCCACATCCTGGGCCTTAGGTTGGCCCACCCTAACAGCTGCCCCATCTTTGACCCTGCTGGAGCTCACAAAGGAACCGGTCCTGCAAAACAATAAACTCATAATTTCCATGACTTGGGGCAACAACAGGGTATCCAAGAGGAGTTTCGATGTAGGCCCAGCCCAGTGATGATGGTGTACCAGAAACCAGAGGCCTTGAAACAGACCTATGACTCTCACAATAAACGTTTGCCAGTGGGGCTGATTGGATGGAAGTGGTATAATTTATGACTCACCATAGCTCCTGAGACCACTAGGATGAACAAAAAGGTGTTGGGAAGATGGATTATGGAGGTTTTTTGTTTGTTTGTTTTTTGTTTTTCTTTCTTTTTTTGTTTGGTTTTTAATTAACTTGGGGGTGGAGTTATTCTATAGGGATGAGGGGCAGATATGGAGGGACTAGGAGGTATAGCCCGAAGCCCTTCTCTATCCTGCCTAGTCCCATGTTCCAGCAGCCACTTATAAAATACTCAGAGGCTTAATATTAATTACAAACTGTTTGGTCTATGGTTTTGGCTTCTTGCTAG
This sequence comes from Peromyscus maniculatus bairdii, assembly GCF_049852395.1. Taxonomy (NCBI): domain Eukaryota; kingdom Metazoa; phylum Chordata; class Mammalia; order Rodentia; family Cricetidae; genus Peromyscus; species Peromyscus maniculatus. The sequence continues at coordinate 23,054,011 of NC_134868.1, read as the reverse complement.
CTAGTTCTTCCATCTTAAATTAACCAATTTATATCCATCTATGTATTGCCACATGGCTGTGGCATTACTGGTCTGCTGGCATGTTGCCCCTTTGGCAGCCAAATGGTGTCTCCCTCACTCCATGTTTCTTCTTTCCATCTTCAACCTGAGTGTACCACCTAACCTTATTCTGCCTCACCATTAGCCAAACAGCTTTATTTGTCAACCAATAAGAGCAACACATTATAAGAAAGACATCCCACAGCATTTCCCCTTTTCTGTCTAATCAAAAAAGTTTTTAGCTTTAACATAGTAAAATTATATATAACAGAACAGTTGTCAAACATGAATTACAGTTACAATGTCTAGTCTATTTGTATTTGGCAAAATCAAAGAATAGTCTATCATCTATCCTACTTTTGTGAGTCTAGAGTTTTATATGTAATTTATCTGTTATCATGACTAAAGAAAATTGTAATTATAACTATTTATACTTATTCTTGACTCTTTGGAACCTTGCTTTAGATATAATGCTATACTAAAATTTAAACTTTTCATTTTGATATTAATCATGTTTAAGTTTTCCACAGTGAACAATAAGTTGTCCTAACAGTGATCTCTTTAGTCTCCAGAAGGAAGATGGGGCACCAGAGCAATGATTCTATCTGGTTCATAATGATGCCATTGAGCTGATAAACACCATTCAAAGTTCAACTCCTGACTACAAACTGTTCAGTACAGTTCCAAGATGGCTAACTAAGATAATCAATCATCTTACACCTCTAGCCAGAACTTCAGATAAGTTTACCCATTACTCTGAGACTGGCTACAAATATTACAGCTAGTTCTTAGGAGACTTAACCATTGTTTTAGTTTTCTTACAGGATCCCACAGAGATACCATCACTCCCTAGATAGCAGGAAGCAATTTTAAGAAAATGACATTCCCTCTCCCAGAAGATTTTGTGTTCTTAGGATTATGGATAATTGTCATCTGTTAGAGGTTGGTTATAAGTTGTAATATAGTTGGGGTTGGAACAATAAAATTTAGACGTAGGATTCTCTTTTGGAAAAGAAAAAAGGCGAATAGATAGGATATGATAATATGGTAGATTATTGTATCTACTTGTAAACTAAATCAGTAACTATCGGCTTTACATAATTATGGATTCTTGTACATTGATACAAACATAAAATTATTTTTCTAGTCCTGTTTAAGAAATTTGTATTTTATTGACACAAATATAAAACTATATTTGCCATATTATACACATGTTCCTACTCCTGTTTGAAATAATTTGTATATTGATACAAATGTAAAATTATACTTGTCATACTGTATGTATGTTCTACCTCTGTTTAGGCTATTTTGTATATTGATACATATTAAGAATATTGTCATATTGCACTATACATTTCTACCTCTGATTAAGAGGTCTTGCATATTTTCACAATTTCAACATCGTTCTTTTTTTTTTTTTTTTTTTTTGGTTTTTCAAGACAGGGTTTCTCTGCGTAGCTTTGCGCCTTTCCTGGAGCTCACTTGGTAGCCCAGGCTGGCCTCGAACTCACAGAGATCCGCCTGGCTCTGCCTCCCAAGTGCTGGGATTAAAGGCGTGCACCACCAACGCCCGGCCATCATTGTTCTTATACTGTACATTTGTTTATAGATTGATTACTTTTAATGTGTAGCCTTAGTCCTTATAAGATAAGACTTATGGATTAATAGTCACCCAAGCTTGTCATATTTATAGTTATGTCAGTTAGGTTTTCCAGATTTACAGAAAAACATCAGATGGATACGTAGTCTTCAAACATTTTATAGACCAAGAGAATATGGTATTTAAATATTTTGATAATTTAGAATTCTGTTAATGTGAGACACAATGGCAGCACCGATTTACTACTGAAAAAATGCTAGGCATTGAAGCCATTCTATTTGGAAGTCCATCATCTTGGAAAAAAATAAAAAATAAGATGGCCTACTAGGCAAAGAAGTGTCTTTGCCTTGGCTGGTGACATTAAGCATACTGTCCATTCTGGACAAACAGGACACAAGGAAAAGCAACTGCTGAAACTCGCCAAGACAGGGTAAGATGGTTTTTCAAATACCCTGCTTCTGAAAACCATCTGTAAGATACTTTAGTCCTACAGCCAAAAATAGATGCCCCCACGTTGCAGAGAAACACTGGGTGACTGTCCAGGCAGCCAGCTATTTCTGTCTTTTCTTGCATTTTCTCAGAAGGTATTTTCTTGCACTTCCTGTTTACTCAGGTAATATTATTTTCCTTCTTAGGTCTTTGATGGGGTTGAAAACTAGATAGTTATAGTTACAACCCTCCAGCAATTTAGTTAAGAGCATATCCGGTACTAGATTTAGATTCTTCAGGATGAGACAGTTATTGGAGTAATCTTGTAATTTGCTGTTTACCTATGGTCTGGACACTTAGTATGTGGGCTGTGGGATGGTCTGTATGTCAGATTGCTCTGATTGGTCAATAAGTAAAACACTGATTGGCCAGTGGCCAGGCAGGAAGTAGGTGGGACAAGGAGAGAGGAGAATTCTGGGAAGTGGAAGGCTGAGGCAGAGAGACACTGTCAGCTGCAGCCATGATCAGCAGCATGTGAAGACGCCGGTAAGCCACCAGCCACGTGGCAAGGTATAGATTTATGGAAATGGATTAATTTAAGCTATAAGAACAGTTAGCAAGAATCCTGCCATGGCCATACAGTTTGCAATATAAGTCTCTGTGTTTACTTGGTTGGGTCTGAGCGGCTGTGGGACTGGTGGGTGACAGAGATTTGTCCTGACTGTGGGCAAGGCAGGAAAACTCTAGCTACATATGTGTTTCTTGTTTGATGTTATTGTTGGTTGTAGTTCCATTTTTCTTTATGTTTCTACCCTTTCTTTCTCTTGGACAATGCTCAATCATTGTTCTTATTGTATATCATTCTGTATTAGGTTTAGAACCTTCTTATTTAGACAAAAAGGGAACCTATAGTGGGAATTTGCTCCACCCATCACCTTGGGCTATCTGGCCTGATAGAGGCAGTGCTTCTTATCTGCCTATGTGATGGCTTAAAAGGAAGGAGAAAGGGGTGACCTGCTCTTGGGTGGTGAAGACGAGATTAGCATGAAGCAGCGTGTGATTGGTCCCCAGCTTTCCAAAGACTCTGCAACTGGATTTACCTTATCCTGTATCAGTGAGTCTGTTTTCCCCATAGAATCCCTTAATAAATTGATATATATAGACCACTGAGGTTCTCAATACAGAAGCTCCTGCAGTGACTGAAAGAAAAAATAACAGAATAAAAGTCTCTATGGAAATGGAGAGGCAGGAAAAATGGACACCCATAAGCATCACTTTTGGATATGTATATATATATATATATATATATATATATATATATATATAGCTAGAGAGAGAGAGAGAGAGAGAGAGAGAGAGAGAGAGAGAGAGAGAGAGAGAGAGAGAGAGATCATTGAGACTCTCATTACAGGGAGGTGAGCAGGATTTGTGTGCATGATGTGAAATTTCCAAAGAATTAATAAAGCATTATTTAAAATAAAAAGAATTACTCAAGTTTTATTGTATTGACTAATATCTGAGTCTTCAGACTTATTGTGTACATTTTTGTACAAGTTTTGGCATAAATTAATGGAAAGTAATATACATTATTTAAGAAGGTATCATGTCTCTGTATCATTAACTCTTTCTGCATCATAAATTCTTGTAATATTGTTACTATATCTCTAGTGCAAAAAGGAGAGAATTAAACTTACCAGGCAGGTACCTCACATTCTCAACCTCTTATAGCTGCTTGTATGTGACAGACTTGAGATTTAATCTCCTTTGCCAGATTTCAAATACTACACCAGATCATCAATCTCACCTGATTTTTATTAGTCTTAAGTCTTCAACCAATGGATTGGTGAATATTTGATAAGTTAATTTGAGATTTTAGCTGGCCCTGTACCTTACTAGCAAAGTCCTTGGTTATAATAAGATTTGATCATCAGCTCTGGGATGGAACAAGGTAGTAAGGTTTTATGTCAGTGATAGGAAAGTATAATATTGAAGTCTGAGAGTAAAGCTCAAACATGTGAAAATGAAACACAGAACTAAGAAATACTGTAAAAGTAAAAGAAAAATGAAATTGGAGATTTTTAAAGAAAAGGTGAAAAGAACTGGATGAAAATTAATTTTTAAAATGGTAAAAGCATACAGATCTTGGCATGGTCATAATACTAAGAGAGAAAAAATAACCACTGGAAAAAACTATGAAGAAAAGACATGGAAATAGAACCATGCTTAAGATGATGTGTTTTCATCATTATAGCCATCATATGTACATCATCTAATAATGATTTTAAAAGAACATTTAATTTAAAATAATGTTCTTCTCTACTCACACTACAGGAAATGTATGCTTCCAGATTGTCAAAAAGTGGCAAGCCACAGTGACAATTTAAACATTAGCTTTTTGAATATCCACTTTTACACTATAAAGATTTAAAACATGGATAGGAATGTAGATGTAGCTCAATAGTAGAGCAGTGGCATTTGTACCAGGCTCTGAGTTTTATTCTCAGCACTACAAACAAAGACAACAAGAAAACCCAGTCTAAGGTGAACTGTTCTTTCAAGCTAAGATAATGTAATTCACTCTGTATACTGTATCAAAAGATTGCTAAATTTAGCTAGACAAAAAAAGATAATAATTCTCACTCTAGACTGGGTCCTACATGATATAGAGTATATCAGTAACTAGCTGGGGCAATACATATTATGAGAAGGTTGGAATAGAAACCCATGGGAAAAATTCATGATCAAAGAACCAAGGCACATCTTTGTCAATTTGCATCTGTGTCCACTATATACACACAAATGGAATCATCAGGTTATATTTATCAGTACTTGTGTATACGCATATATCAAAAATATAATTAAAAAAGAGAGGATCTCCACATCAGAGTGGGGGTTGTGTGAGGAATGTGATGGAGGACAGCTCCTTAAAGGCTGACAGAGGAAAAGGAGGGGAGAAGTGATGTAATTTCTTTTTCAACTGAAACATATAATGTTCTTAAAATGGCAAGCGAAGCTAAGGCATCTCACACAGAGTGATTTCTCTTCCACTGTGGAGGAATTACACTCACTGAACCCTTGAGTCTCTACTTCCATTGCGCCTTGTAAAAGGATTTCATTTAAATTATGATGAAAGCTTTTTGTGGGATGTTGAAGAAATTAAATGAATATAGACAAGGAAATCCTTAAAAAGCTTATTAAGAGGCTGGGATGCTAAAGGAAATAGGGATATAATTGAAGAGCTCTTGATGTACATTTTATGAGCACATTTGTTCCTACAGAGGCTCATAAAGCAAAAAAATGTAGCCAACACAATTTCTTTATTTCTACAAAATGGAAAGGATCCAGATACATATTGGGCTATTATTATCTCATTTAATGACCAGTGTGGCAAATGTCATAGAAACTATTTAAAAGGTTCAACTGGAATATGTTACATCTTGATTAAGGCAAAAACAAAGTGTTTCAAAAACTCATCTATTCACCTTAAAGATGCTGCTCTTATATTTCTGGCAGAATATTTTCAATTGCAGAGCCCTCTCAAAAGGATGTAAAATTGGATGAAATGGTTGCGTGTTCAATGAAAATGGTCATTAAATTAAACATGTATTTTCAATAGATGCAGCATTAAGTTGACCTAAGTTTGGAAAAGAGAAGAGGATTTAGTCTTGAAAAGTGATCATTGTGTATCAGTTAGAAACTAACACTGAGAGAGCTTGATTATCATAGTTGGTACACATCTGTGGAAATGAAATTTATATAATGTATATTTTGAGATACGGGAATAATACTTGTATAGCTAACTACCAGAAAGTTAACAATTTTCTATGGTTATCCATAACACCAAAGAGAATAAGCCCTATAGGTAAGCTGTGAATAAAAGTTATTTAATGATTAAAATAACAAGTGCTCATTAAATATCCTTGTGCATATTACTCCAGAGTTTCAAATGGCACTTTCAAATTTCAAATTATGAAAACAGCTGTGAGCTATATGTTGATGATACTATCTGATTATTTATTTGTGTATTCAAGAAATCAATAAGAAAAAATTAGTAAAAAATAAAAAATAGTAATGTTTGCCTGGGAATGTTTTATAAATAAAAACTTAGGGAAAAGTTTTATTTTAAATAGAACATAAAACATGCAAATGATTCGATTTATTAAGACTCTAGACTCAGTTAATGCCTTAGTTACATTGAGGAGGAGACAAAACAGGCAAACATAAATTGTGTTATACAAAAGATAATTTATGAAAGCATCTATGTTACACACACACACACACACACTTACACACACACACACAACTCAATCAATATTGGATGCATGTTATTATGTTAGATTTTGTACTAGACTCAAAGATGAGAAAATATGTAATAGTAGAGATTGCCACCGAATGTAAGCTAAATCTCTTACCAGCTGTGGAATCATTCCAAGGACAGTTTTGCAGCAGTCACAAGCAAACATCACAGAGGCAATTATCACTAGAAATCAATGTCCGCAGCCACAACACTCTTCTTGCACTTTCTCTGACTTTGAAGCAGAAAAGACCTCTTTTGCTTCAAAAGCTCTGTCTACATTGACTCAAGTGAGTCCTGGACCACAGGCATGGATGCTTAGGTTTGCCCTCTTCCAGATTGTGAATTCTTAAAGAGCAGACCATTTGTATGATGACTCTTAGCCAGGAAGTTAAGAAATTGGACATTCATTTAGCATTGTGTTTCATCTGTGTAAATCTCTTCATGTCTATTTTTTTCAGCTCACACATATTTAGCACTATAAACTATAAATGCATCTAGTTCTTATAAAAGTAAATAATACTTGTGAAAGATTACATTTGAAGTATTACATTAAAGCTCTAACAAGGAAGGATTATGTTGAACTTAGTTAATTTCCCTTTGAAACCCCTAGAATCCACTGAGAATTCTCTTTATTTTTATACAGATTAGGTAGATAAATGATCATACCAAATTGCAGAAAAATAAAAAAAATCATCAAAAAGTAGAGTTATGTACATTAAAATTTTAATCATTGGTATATATATATATATATATATATATATATATATATATATATTAAAGGAAATATTAACAGTATTATATATCTAAATATATTTCATGAAAATTCTCCTATAAATTTTACTTATCTATTGAGGTAATTAAAACATTAACTTCATTAGTAGAATAACTTTCTTATAAAGGTATCGATGTATTCATTTCATGTCATTTAAACAAATACTTAGATATGATTTTACCATCAAAATGAATTATACTTTTAAGGTATATAATAGAATATTTAATATATAAACATAAGCTAATAACATAAAAATACTTTCACACATGCATGCCTAGCTCTGTGTTACTAAGTCCCACATCTATTTACTGAGGTTTAACAGAATTTGTTCTGTTTTCAGACACAATCAGAAAATGTCAAGTTTTCAATTCTACAGACCACACATACTTATCAGTACACACACACACACACACACACACACACACACACACACACACACACACACCATTCCTAGAGTCAATTAGAGGAGTTTTTTCCTCTAGATGAACCCTAGGAAACACAGCCTTAGAATGATTGATTTCTGATGCTAATTGCCATTCTGCAGGTATCACATTCTTGTTGGTCCAGACAGTTATGACAAGAAAAGTGCTACTTCTATAATCAATTTTGGCATGAGGGATGCTGTGCTAGTAGATGATGTGGAAAAATATGGACCAGACATTTCATACATAATTGATTACATATCTTATGTATTATTCCAAAAAACCCAATTCTAGTCACAGCCTATTCTTGTTAAGCTATTTTTTCCTGTTGCTGTTTTGCAGTTTATGGAGCATTTCTATGAATTTCTAAAACTAGAATATTAAACTAAGATAAAGTTTGCTCAGAGCAGTTAGAAAAACTGAATGCACTAAAGTCTTTACAAGTTCTTGAAATAATACATTCTTCAAAATGCACAAATATTCCACTCAGCATCTGAGGATTTTGTGCATTAAATATAGGATCAAGATTCATTCTAATACTTTTATCTTCCATAAATGCAAACACTTTAACCATTGAAGAACAGAGGGTGGAAGCAAAAATACTCCAGATGGTGTGAGAAAATTATTGTAAATTGGAATTTTAATGTTTATATACATAATTATATAAATAATACCATATAATGTAAGATTTATCAGTATTTGTTTATAATACACTCTACACATATATTATGTTAATCAGTTTTAACAAAGAAAATATAATTTCCTTAATACATCTAATCAATCTAAAATCTCTGAGATGTATATTGGTACAGACCTCTCTCTCTTTCTACTGTAAATTGTAATTGGTATATGTAAATGATACATGACATTTTTATCAGAGTTTATATTATATTTTATCATGTCATTATATTCACCCCTGTTTCCTTCTCTTGTCTTCTTGCTCCCATTAATTCCATTCCCTACTGACCTCCTGTTATATGTTCATGTCTATATTGTTTTGCTTCCCAATGAATTTCATTAGCATTGTTTATATGTGTGGGGTCAGAGTTCAAACACTTATTAATGATTACTATGGGGCAAAAATTTTATTAGAATAATTTTTTCAAAGAATAATTGCCAAATAATTAAATGAATAATATTTTGAAAAGAAGCATACAATTATACTTTTATGTTTTTCAGTGAATTTTCTCATCCCATATAATCAATTATTACTGCTAAGTGTTTATTGTGGTCAGGATGATCTGTTAAGGAAAGGAAGTGAAAACCTGAATCAAATAAAGTTATTGATTTGGAGGCTGGTAGATATTTCAGACCAACATATCATTATAAAGTTACAAGGTGAGTGACTGAGATTATTCTACAGAATGAGGTTTTCTAATGCAATGGAAGACCTGATTGAGCTAAGTGATAAGAAGTTTAGAGTGAGCTGAAGAATACAAAATATACTTGTGAAATTGAAAATGATGCCAGTTAGAAAAAAGTCTATGCAAATGACTGGATGCAAAAGATAAACAGTATGAGGCATTTGATAAGTGAAAATCAAAGTAAATCAGCTTGTCTGTAATACGCAGTAGATAGAAAAGTGTCAGTACTTCACTTTGCACAGTAGTGAGACTTATATCTCATACACATATTAGGTATATTAAAGAATTTAGAAAATATTTTTCTATGACTAATAGATATCTATTAAGCATTTTTCATTGGAGGAATATTAGAGCAATTACGATTGAATCCTAGTAATGCAAAAGCAGGAATATAAGACATTCAAAGCCATTATTCTAATATTTGAATGTGCTAAAATTTCTACTAAAATGTCTCTATATGGTGTTTCTTCAATCAGCTACAGAACTGACAAGTCTATGAAGCAAAACATGACAAGAAGTATTTCTGATTGAGATATTATACCCCTGACTCTTTTGCCTGCTTTGAGACCCTTTTTCTCTTAATGGTTTACTTTGTCCAGCCTTAATATGAGGGGAGGTGCTCAGTCTTACTGCAACTTGATATGCCCTGTTTGGTTGATACCTATGGAGACCTGTCCTTTTCTTAAGGAAAAGGAGGAGGAGTGGATTAAGGGGGTGGTTGGAAAGGGCAGAGGGAGGGAAAACTGTCATCAATAAATAATATATGAGAGAAAAATACATAAAATAAAAAATACATATCCTGACACTCTTATCATAGAAATAAAGCAGAAACAGAAGAGTAAAACCTGCTAGTTGCTTATATTATAAGCAATAGGTTTCAACTTGTCTTGGGGATGAGTCAGCACTTTACAAATTTACTTAGTAACAATAGTTTGAGTATTATACCATGAAATATACACATTCACATATATTTATAAAGGAATGAACTCATATATTTATATGCATTTAAATTTCATAAATATACTAAGGAACTAGAGATGACATGATAAACAACCAAAATGAAATGTATTTATTTATTTGAAGACATATAAATATATAATTATCTATGTGCATTCATGAATCAATCTATATAACAGCTCTATATTCTTTTCTTGTCATATCTAATAATTATCTATGTGCATTCATGAATCAATCTATATAACAGCTCTATATTCTTTTCTTGTCATATCTAATTTCTATTTATATAATTGAGTGCTGCAAGAATCCAAAATACATATAAACCATGATTATGAAGGTTATAAGGTATAATGTTTTTTAAAATATTTGTTTAAATTTTATACCAATTTTTGTACTTACTATAATTGTTTTACTAAATAAAATTCAATTAATTTTGTTTCTACAGTTTTATGCTTTTATATCCAGATAGATTCCATAACTAGTCAGTATACTGAGGACAGGAGTTCAGGAATTAGAACTTGGGCTATAGAGTGAGTTCAAGTATAGCCTTTGGGGTGGGGGACAAGATTGTCACATGATTTAAAAAAATAATGAGAAAAGTTTGGGTATGTAAGGGATAAGGATAGAATTTAGGAATGTTTCTCTAGATTCCCTGATGCCGGGTGTCTAATTTCTGGTACTTGATTGGGATATTTAATAAACTGTTTATACAAAAACAGATTTCATTATATATTGATTTCTTATTATATAGATACAAAGGCACCTACCAGGTGCTATAGGTGATTAAATGATAATAATAAAGAATAGGCACAATAGAAGAAGCTTATATTCATAACAACCTCCTAAAACTTTGCCTACCACATGATAGGGATACCAATCCAGGAGGAAAATAATTGAATTTGCAATGAGATCATGAAGAATGAAAAGTCCAAGGAAAGGAACAGTGGAAGAAGGAATTCAACAAAAATAATAAAGGAGAGGATACATGCTTGACAGTCATAGGGGAAACCATCTTGACATTTTATAATGGTAGAAGACACTGGGAAATAGTTACAGAATTACACATAAGAAAGAGTATACATTAGATAGGGAGGATTTTGAAAGCAAACATAATAGGTAGAAGATGTTAAGGAAATATTCTCTCATAACCTTTGCAAATAATATATTTTAGAGATGGCTGAAATGTCTCAGCATGTAAAAGAACATGCTGCCAAGCCTAAATGCCTGAATTTGACACACATGGTGGAAGCTGAGACCTGACTCCTGCAAGTTGTCCTCTAACCTGCACATACGTATACCCACACACATATATACAAACGCAGACACACAAAACAATAAATACATGTAAAATGAATGTGTTCTTATATTGCACACAAAAATGCTAATTTCTTCTAGAAGCCTAATTTGCATCATTTACTTAATTTTATTTTAGTCCTATAAGTATTACTTAGAATACTAAAACTCTGAAGTTGGCAGTAAATAACAATATTTTCTCTTCCAACAAATAATGCACAAATAGAGAAAAACAAACAAGAACTGTGTTGCTGGAGAGCTTCTCTCCAGGTTCCCCAAGCCCCGCAGTCCCACAATCCACTTATAAAATAATCACTCAGACGCTTATATCACTTATAAACTGTATGGCCATGGCAGGCTTCTTGTTAACTGTTCTTTTATCTTAAATTAACCCATTTCTATAAATCTATACCTTGCCACGTGGCTGGTGGCTTACCAGAGTCTCTACATGCTGCTTGTCCTAGTGGTGGCTGCAGTGTCTCCTCCTCAGCCTTCCGCTTCCCAGAATTCTCCTCTCTTCTTGTCCCACCTACGTCCTGCCTGGTCACTGGCCATCAGTGTTTTATTTATATAGAATGATATCCACAGCAGAACTGACAATTTAATAATCGATGAGCTACTGATTTTTTCTAATTAATATTTAAGTATTAACTTGAAAGCATAAAATTAGAAAATATCATCTTTAAGGTTTTTAAAATCTTATTACTAGATTGCAGGAAAAATTGTGACCATGTAATAACCTGTTTGATTGACTTTAAACATATCACATTCAATGAGTTTCACCAAACTACTTGAAGACTTTGCATATATCCATTTTCACAAAGCCACATGAAGTAAAATATATTTATACCATTTTAAAGATGAACATAACTAGATCTCAGGGGGATTAAATTAATTAAGATCACCTGTAGTTGTTCTTTTTACTCTTTGTTCTTTGCAGATCCACCACAGAGCTCCCAAATAAATGCCCAGAGATTTACTCTTACTTATGAATGCCCAGGCTTAGCCTGCCTTATTTCCAGTCAGCTTTTCTTAACTAATTATCTTGTCTATTTTTTGCATATGGGGTTTACCAATCTCGATTCTGTATTCCTTTCTTTCCTTCTTATTTCTTGGCTGACTGGGTGGCTGGGTGGCTGGACCCTTGCATCCTCCTCTCCTCCTTTTCTCACTCCTTCCTCTTGCTTTCTTCTCCTTCTATTTCTTCTCTTTGCCTGGCAGCCCCACCTTTTCTCTCCTTCCTATCTATTGGCCATTCTGCTCTTTATTAGACCAATCAGGTCATTGTCTCCGCTTTAGACAGGCAGAGTTAACACAGCTTCACAGAGTTAAACAAATGCAACATTTAAGACTACACCATGCCAGGTAGCGATGGTGCATACCTTTAATCCCAGCATTAGGGAGGCAAAGCCAGGTGGATCTGTGTGAGTTTGAGGACAGCCTTTTATGAAGAGCAAGATCCAGGACAGGCACCAAAACTACACAAGGAAACCCTGTCTTGAAAACACCCCACCTCCTCCCAAAAAGTCAACACATCTTTTTTTATCATTAAACAAGTGTTCCACAGTATAAATAAATGTAACACATCTTCAACTAATATTTCACAACACTAACTAATCCAGAACGGATCCAGATTTCAAATTCAACCATGTCATCACACATCAAGGAAGACAATATAGAGCTATTTTGCTAAATTAAGTCTAAAAGTGAAAAAGGGATGGAAAAAATATGCACTTTCCTTAACTAAAATGATTCCATCTGCTCACAACATCTAATTAATAATGAGGATGGTAAAGCATAGCTACTCAAAGTTTTTCAACAGTCATTTTGATAATCAATTGATAAATATGATATTTTTCCTCTAGAGAACAAAAGATATATTATTTAAGCTCAATGTTTTTCCTGGAACCTGTCCAGAGTTTTCTTAAAATTCTCTTCAGTATATCAATAAATACCATTTTGTTTATGTTTGTTTGTTTTGTTTTTCAAGAAAGGGTTTTTGGGTAGCCTTGGCTGTCCTGGAACTAGCTCTGTTGACCAGGGTAGCCTTGAACTCAAAGAGATCTGCCTGGCTCTTCCACTTGAGTGCTAAGATTAAAGGCATGTGCCACCACTGTCAGGTAATACTACTTTTTAAGTAAGCTTTTAATTAAATGTGTTCTTTGACATTTACATACATACACACGCACACACACACACATACACACACACACACACACACACACACAGAGAGAGAGAGAGAGAGAGAGAGAGAGAGAGAGAGAGAGAGAGAGAAATGCACAGTGATTGTTCTTTCCCCAACAACTTTTCTTACCTTTCTCCCTCCTTCTGCCAGCCCAAATTCTTTCCTACAAATCTCTTTACAACATAAATGACTTTTTATTTTATTTCTGATCCACGGAATTTAAGCAGGGTATTGTGTGTGGCCTTGAGTTTGTAAATATTCATTTCAAAGTCAAGTTTCCAATAAAGAGTCATTGTGTGTTGGGCAATCTCACTGGAGAAATTAATGACATATGAACATTCAGGTGATTTTTTTAAAGACTATTCTACTGATAACAGATAAGCACAATGGTTTGCCCTTGAACTTGAGTATAAACTCCAATAAAACACCAGATGTACTTCTTTGTACAAATTTTTGAAAATATACACAGAATTCTGTGATTTGAATGAATTTCCATTTTGCATATTCTCTGAATTTTTCATCTTTGAAAAAAGAAGCATGTTTCTTAGTGGTAGAGGCCTATTGTATGTTGTGTAAGGCACTATGTTCAATCCCTAGCTCCACAGGCAGATAAAAATCTAGACTATAAATCTGACCTCTCTTTGAACTGTGTATATGGAAACAAAATTTTAAAAATAAAAACAAAATACAATACATAACTTTCTGTGTTTTTAAAGCACCAAAAAGAAAATGAAACAAGGAGTCTTGGTAAAAACTGCCTCTGTCCACAACAGTCTGATGAACTCAAAAGTGCTGGTGCTCCTACCATGACTCTCAGTCTTTCTACCATGAGTCTCAGTCTGTGTTAGCTCTCGGTGCCTCAGTGCAACGCCAGGGTCTTGTGGCACATTTTCAGCCACCAGAATGTGCCACTGAGAGTAAAGCAATATACAAATGCATCTAATGATCAATAACAAATAAGTCACTGAAAATATCTTATTTTGCTTAAGATTTTTTTTCATCAGGGAAACAACTGAATATTTATGGATAGTTTATAATATCAATTTTCATTACATACGTAAGATTTTTGTTGTTCCCGAAATCTGTCTGTTTTGCACATAGTTGTAGAATTTCATTCAAAGCATTTTTGCTAGGTCCCTATTGTTTTCTTTCCTTTTCTATTCCTGCTCACACTTTTGGGAGGATGTTTTAGACAAGTCCCCAAACTGGGAAATTAAAATCAAGAATCAAGGCCAAATGAGTGTGACTTTCAGTTCCTTCAGCTACCATCTTGTCAATTGCTTCTCTGTGCATTTTGTTTGAGCGTTTTCCTCCACAGGGATAAAATCGGCAATGACATCAAGGGAGGTTTTCAAAAATAGGTTTCAGTTACATTGACTCTTTCATGAGTGGAATCTTTGAAATACTTTTTTTTTGGCTTTTTCAAGACAGGGTTTCATTACATAGCCCTACCTCTCCTGTAACTCACTTTGTAGACCAGGCTGGCCTCAAAGACACAGAGATCCACCTTCCTTGGCCTCCCAAGTGCTGGATTAAAGGTGTGCACCACTACCACCTGGCATGAAATACTAACATAAATTAGTTCATTAAAATAAAAAATTTGTGGGCAGTTTGAACTTCTAGAAGATGGGGTGAGATCAGAGATTAAATTAATCCACTCACGTCAAGTGTATGAGGCAACATTGCATATTTTGGGATAATGTCACAGTACATCTGGAGGTGGGGGTGGGGTCAGGAGGCCCAGAGAGGACCTATAGAGCGATAAGTACTAGACTCTAAATTAATTGGAAATACTGCAAATCAGATCAGATATAAATTTGAATGCTGCTCAGTTTAGGTAAATGTTGACATTGAAAAAGATTACTATGTGATTTATCTCAAGGATGGATAAATAAAGTGATATCTGGCATATCTCTGAAACCCTGGGAGTAAATTCAGTTTGTTTGGGATTTCCAGCTTTCTCAATTTGCCTTGGCTCTGCCCTAGGTTATTATGAACTAAAAATGTGATACAGATCTTTATGTATCTTCATCATTTGCGACAGAGTGACAAAGAAAAGTATCTAGCATCATCAGTTTGAAAGTGCTGTTTAGTTTATAAGACTTAACTATGTTTACTTATACATCTTAAAAAAATGCCTAAGAACAAGAACCATATAAGAAGTATTTAGTCTTTTAAAACCTTTTGTTTAATTTATAAAACAGGTTTCATTCACCTTAAATCTCTACTTTTGCAAAAAAAAAAAAAAAAAAAAAAACCTAAGAATTTCAATCAAGGAGGACTGAACTAGCCATTTCTTATATTCATAATGACTTTCTTGCTCTTTGTTTATTGCTATTATTTTGACTAATTTGCCAGTTTAAAAGTAAAACTCCTTTGTCCACCCCAAACCAATACTGTGCTTAACATCCTTTTATCAGCAAGTGGCAACCTTAACTGGAAGCGATGCTAAAGACATGTTTGTAAAGAGTGAGAAACATTTTCTTCTGTTGCTAATCCATGTCCTCTCCATATGTACTCAGGAGGGTGAGACCCAGGTTCACTGGCTTGTCAAACACTGAAAACAATCGTTAGCTTGCTGCTGTAGGATGAAATTACCTCTCATCGAATATCAAAAATTGTTAACAAATATAATTACATTAATGCAGTAAAGTATTTAAAACTTGCACATGATAAAGAGTGATGAGGGTGAAGCAGAACAACTCATGAAGAATATGATTTTCTAGGGGTTATAGAGCTAGCTCCATCAGTGACATGCTTGGGAAACAAGTGGAAAGATACAAGTTTGGTACCCAGAACCCACATGACAAAGTTGAGAATGGTAGAGTATTTGTAATCCCAGTCCATGCTAGGGAGGTAGAGAAAGGTAACTTCCTGAAGTTCCCTGGTCAGCCTTCCTAGCCTACACAGGTCCCTTGAGAGACTGTCTCAAGTTCCAACATTGATGGCCCTTGAAGAAAGAGTATAAGCTGACTTCTGCTCTCTTCATGTATGTACCCTCAGATGCACTTGCATTCTGATGCGCAGGAAAAGGAATAGGTATATACATGTGCATACACACAATAAACAATATAAAAATTAATTTTAAACACATAAAAGCATGACAGTGATTTCTGCCACAACTAGCTAGATTTGGGGATGCTGGACCTGAGTGGACAGTGCTAAGATCATTCTGAGACTTAAATTTAAAATAGACAAATAGCTACATCAGAAAACCTGAATATGGATAACATGGAATTTTGATTGATCTAAAGTAAAGCTTTGCAAATAGTAACTTCCACTGGGATTTATCTTGAAGATATAGCCATTCAGGTTATTCTATGCTCAATGAAATGCAATGCCTTTCTATGGATGTCTCTACGAGTTACTTTTGTGTCGCTGAGATCAAGATCTCTGAAACAACTTCAGAAGTGCAAACTACACTCTGAACTAAACATTCCGACAGCTCTCACTCTGTCACAAGAGGAGAGGCATTAGGATATTGTGCTGAGAAGGTGTGGTGAATATTTCTCACACAGCAGCACACCTAGAACAGATACACTGCGGTCATAACCAGGCTTGGGTATCATCTTCATGTCCACCTCCTTGGTCGCGTATATCCACTGGTAGGGTCACACCTCCTAAATGATTCAGAGCATTCAAATAGGGCCAGAAGCTGTGGAGAGTATTTCCCATTTGACCTATTACATACTATACACATTTGTGATTCATTGTGGGGCATACATGAGCTACAAAGATGGTGGAAGAGGACATTAGCTCAAGTTGTTTACGCTGAGATAAGGTACAAAGATCAGGAGATGACATCAGTGCATAAACAGCTTGTAAACAAGGAAATGAGTATAGGTGACCTTTAAAATGATTGGTTGGTTCCTTCCACCCCTTCCTAGGGTTCTGAGGTTTTCTGCTATAAAAGAGGCTTACTGCCTAATAATAAATGAGTTCTTCCTTGACTTGACTCCCTGCTGCCTCTGATTGTCTCCGGGTAAGAGGAAGGCTGGGAAATGGGCGAGCAGCACACTTACCTTTCCTTGGTTCCAGGCCACCCCTTCAGAGGTGACCTAAGTTCCCGATGAGGCAAGACCCCACAATTCATTTCAAACCAGGTACACAGGACCTTGGTATTCAGCTACATTATTTGCCTGTGCTGTCTGTGGCCATTAAAATAGAAGAGGCTGAAGGAAATTCACACAATTCCTGGCTAACAGAGGTGTGGTGCTGCCCAATGAGAGAGAGTGCTGTGGGATGGTCTTTCTGTAGGCTGTGAATATGTGTTACTAGCGTTGGTTAATAACGAAGCTGCTATGGCCTATGGCAAGGCAGAATAGAAGCAGGATGGGAATCCAAGCAGAGAGAGAAGAAGAAGGCTGGGTCAGAGGATATGCTGAGTTTTGCCAGGGGAACAACTTATAAAGAAACACAGGAAATGCCATGAAACCACATGGCAAAACATAGATTAATAAAAATGGGTTGAACCAAGTTGTAAGAGCTAGTTAATGATAAGCCTGAGCCATAGGTCAAACAGTTTGTAATTAATGTAAGCCTCTGTGTGTTTACTTGGAACTGAGCAGCTGTGGGACACAAGAAAACTTCAGATTACAAGGGAGGACGTCTGCCTGTGCACAAATTACATAAAGACGCAAAATTTGTCCTAAATTGCAGGTTCAGTAACAAAGAAATAACTAATCTGAGGAAGAAATGGTTATATTGACGAGAAACTATCATAATAATAGGTTTGTAAAGAACCTATTTGACTCTTCTGGAAGAAGATAATCAGAATGTAGATAGGTTATAATTTACCTGCATATCTTGGAGTCATTAGGTTCTCTGCTGATATGACTGTAATAAATGCAAATGCTAAAGGCAATTATGAGACCTGTTTCATCATAAGTGAGAACGATTAAAGGTAATGAAGAAGGGGAAAGCTCTGTAGCTTTTTTTTTTCTTTCTTTTTTTTGTCTAAGATATAAGGTATAAACACCATTGATATAAAAGCTATCAGGATAATTACTTATGAGTATAATGTAAACATTTTTACTCTTTAGGGTAAATATGCCATTATTCAATGGAAATTCAGTCTGAATAGCAGTTTATGAGCTAATGAGTCCTAGTGATCCTTACCAAGGTCTATCCCTTCTCAAACAATCCACTGCAAGCAGTTAATTAGGCCTCTCTGCCATCATATTATTGAGCAAGAGAAAGCAACATTTTATTGCCTTTTCTAATGAACATTTCATTTCCCAATTTTAATACATTTGACATAAGTATATTTAAGCAATAAATGCATTTGTTCCGAGTACTGAATAGGAAGAAAATTGTCTCATTTTTGTCATTTTCATTTCATTTCATGATGTAATTAAATAGCCTCATTGGAAGACCTCAGGAGATATGATCATGGGGCCTTCTTAAGCAAAGAATAACAGTGGAAGAACTCTTAATTTGTGTAGGCATCCTGTGCAAACAAATCTATGTTTTTCAAAACAAAGAGGCTAGGAGGATCCTGAGCTTCTCTTCATTAAGGTGCAAAACCTGTTTCAGTGTTTCCTAAACTCAGAAGACATGCATAAAACATGTCCTGTGACTTCAGCCTGTAATTAGTTTGGAACCAGGGCTGTCAGTCTTAATAATTACATAAATAAGTAACATTTATATTAGTATTTTATGCCTATTGCCAAGAAGGGAATTAAATACAATTTCTCCTTTATGTGTATTTTTTTGTTTTACCTCATGTTATATGATTATCTTGATTGTAATAATAAATATTTTTAATATACATTACTCACTAACAGTTAAGGTGGCCTTTTGCATTGCAGTGCCTTCTTGTGTCATATCTATATAAGTGTGTCAAATATATATTGTGTAGTACCTGGTAATTCTCACACTAAAAATTCATGGCTCGTGTAAAACTTCATATTAAGAATGTTCCTTTCCAAAAACTGTTGAAAATACTGGAAAACTGAAAACAACTCCTGAGTTTAAGAAATCTGGTTAAATGATGATGATATTATATATTATAAGCCAATATCATTCAGATATTAAAATGAATAGAGTTTAAATCCAAAGAGCAGAATAACAGCTATATCTACAGAGTAACTCAAGAACAGCTGAAAACATAGATCAGATCAAAATATTTATTCACATAAAGCAATGGAAAGCAAGTGCCTTAAAATGGGAGGCATGTTTGTCTGTGGGTGCTGTGGTAGAGTATTATTTGCTTGTGATTTAATTTTCTTCCTAAATTATGTTTTCTTGTTTTAAAATTAAAATTATCATGCTCTGGTAATGAAATAAAGCAGTAATATTATTTTAACTTAGAGAACAAATGAGACTAGATAGATACACATAACCCTAGTTTTCTACCTTACTGATACATAGATGACAAAATATGCTAAATGACTGTCCCACTGCCCAACTGAACCTTTTCCCGAGGAGAAGCAGCTGTGACCACATCACTACATAGGAAATTGAGAACTCAGATGTAGATGGGATAGTAATCAATCCGATTTAAGAAAACAATAATACCATAAAAATAGACCATCTTCTTCATGGGAATTCTTTAGGTAGCCAACTTCAGACAACAAACGCTGATGGGTTAAAGCAAAATATAGCTCCTAGGAAGCAAGTCTGAATTGTAAATCTACAGAGAATACTGCCATGTAATTTACAAGGAGTGAGAGAGAGACATGGCTGAAAGAGAACAGTGACTAAGTGAGGGATCCAGAGCACCAGCTCACTGCATAACAGGAAATGTTTAACATAAAAATAGAAACAACTTTGAAAATTTTCCCCCTGACAACAGATTTATGACGAACACAAAATGAAAAAGAAGTACTATAGCCTCAAGCGTTTCAAAGGATAATGTATGCTGTCAGTTGCCACATTTGGTTTTTATCTGGTCATTGAAAATGTCTTTATGTACTATTTCCCTAACAAAGACATGTTGAAAGCATGGTTCTGAAATGTTTGGAAAATCTATCATTCTTTCTTTTTTATTCACCCTTGTACTTTGGCCATGATACAGAACTGAATTCAAACAGGAACAGCATGGCTGGTTTAGGATTTTGTCTCTTTAATGATCAATTTAGAGTGTTCCATGCTCAATTTACCCATAATAAACCAATCCATCAAACCCTACCTATCTTGTTGGTATGTTCAGACAGGTGATTTAAGTAAAAGCAAGCCGGATCCTAGCAGCAGCTGCCTTCCAGTATTTAAATAATATTGTAGTAAGTTTAGTTCTAAGCAGGTTACCGACTTGACAAAATTTAAACCACATTAAAAAAATTTTCTGCCTCCTAATACATTTGTAGCTTTCCAATGTTTCTTACATCGTTTGGAGACCCAGTATTGTTGGTTTAATAACCAAACTGAAGTTCATGATTTTTTTTTTTTTTTACTGTTACGTTCCATTCAGTACTTTTAAGCAACTTACCCTCAACTTTTACTATACAGAAGCTACTGGAGAAGTCTGGAGAAACAGAAATACAGAGCTAGAAGACCCCTAGTCATTTGAGGGCATCGGAAACTGAAAATTGAACCAGACAGTTCATCAATTACACAGGAAAGATTTAGCTGGGGTGTTCACTTAGTGTTCTGGGGAGAAAATGCACCATAGAATAAAAATCTGTCTTCCAGAAACATTTGTAACACAATTAAAAAAAAAAGAGCATATGATAAATCCTGGAGTGGTGTTGTCCAACTGTAACCCCAAAAGTTTAGCAAGAAAGGTAAAAAAATCTGGAGTCTTGGCTACCTAAAGAATTCCAAGCCATCCCAAGCTACATGGCAATGGTCTCTTTTAAATACTAAAAAGAAAATGTATAAACATAATAAATATTGAGTAAAAGATAAACAAATTAAAGAACATATATATGGGAAGGCCATTGGTATGGGATGAGTTTCTATGTTAGCCAACCTTGCAGATGAAATCTACATGGATTCTCTGTGTATTCATCATCCATGATGAATATGGCAATGGTAGCCAACTCTTACCACTGGTTAACTGCTAAGCATGGTACCTAACTATTACCATTGCCAATTACTGGTCACAGTTGAACTTCTAAGAAAGTAGATATGTACAAGCAACTAAATATGTAAAGAAGGCAGTTTTCTCAAAAAGAAAACAAAATAGTCCAGGAGACTCACAGCAATGAGTCAGAAGAGGTGGCCTCTGTCTGTGCCGGTGTGATATAAAGCAGTGATCTAATTAAAGATGCTGTATGAACTTCTAGTCTCTGCTCGAGATGACCCATAGGAACTCACTGTTCTGTTGTGAGGGACACAACACTGGCCTTTTCTCCCCCCAAACTGGAATCTATCAGGTGCCTGAATCACTAACAAAAGTCAATTAGATCTTTAAACTGCAATTTTTAAAATTTTGATCTTTTCTACCAAAGTGAGAGCTAATAGCGCAAGATAAGCATGTCTAGACATCAAGAGGGATTCTCTGAGGATTCCTTCTGTGATGGTTTGAAAGAAAATGACCGCCAAAGGGAGTGGCACCATTAGGAGGTGTGGTCTCGTTGGACTAGGTATGGTCCTGTTGGAGGAAGTGTGTCACTGTGGAGGCGGGCTTTGCTGTGTCATTTATGCTCAAGCTACACCTAGGGTCTCAAATCAAATCCTGTTGCCTGAGTCAAGATATAAGAACTCTCTGCTCTTTCTGTCACACCATGTCTGCCTGCAGGCTGCTTGCTTGCCTCCATGACTTAATGGATTAAACTTCTGAACTGTAAGAGAGTCACCACAATGCAGTATTTTCCTTTATAAGAGTTGCCGTGGTTATGGTGTATCTTCACAATAGAAACTCTAAGACATCCTCCTTGTGCACACCCAAGGAAAATTCTAAACCTGTGTCTTTGGGTTGCTTCCATTGGCTGTCCCCCTTGTTCCTTAATTTGCTAGATGATATATAAACTGTTTTCCTAAGGAAAATAAGTCATGGAATGTATCTCAAGGATATCAAAATACCTGAAGTATTCCTACGGAGATTATTTTTTCTTTTTTTTTCAAATTATTTTTAATTGAAAATAGATTCTTCCCTCATATACTACATCCCAACCAGTTTTTCACAATGATAAAAGTTATCACATATCTGCAGGTGATCACAGTAATACAAGATTTGTGTGTCATATACACAGAAGTACTAAAATAATTCATAAAGAAATGACATACATATCCATGGCCTTTCCACTATTTTTAAGTTACTAAAAGAAAACCTATAATGGATCACATATATAAATCTTACTGACAAAAGACTTTTACTCGAGGCTGGAGAGATGGTTAAGTGGTTAATTGTGCTTCTGGATCTTCCAGAGAACAGATTCCTTACCAGAACCTATACATGGTAGCACACAAACCACCTGTTACTACACGTCTAGGGGAATCCATACCCTTTTCTGGCCTTTGCAGGCATTGTATAAACAACTGTCACAGATCCACAAACATACACATATGATTAAAAATAAAAAAAAATAAGAAACATCTTGCTCATGTATATCCATTACAAATGATATCAACTCAGGAACTGAACTCAAAAATTTTAACCCTAGCTAGTATACTTAAATTGAATATTGCCACAGTCTTAAGCATGCAAGACAGTTTTATTATTTTACAACTTTAATTTTTATCATCTGTCCTTTGCTATAAAACAAAGCCATAAAAATATAACCAGAGTAATAAATGATAGAATCACTAAAATGATGATTACAAAAAATAACTGTAATTTAGGGTGCATTTTAAGGTTCTGAAAAGCTAGATATTTATAAAAACATCAAATTTTGCTTCAAATGATCTGGAATAAGTATTGAATGTTTAGAAGCGATCTAAAATCTAATATTAGCATGTAATTTTGTGTGAACAAAATGCAAAAGTGGAATGGAGAATTATATCTTCATTTGCTTAATATTTAAAAGAGAAAACTTCTTTTAGAGTCGCAAGTGCCTGCCACAGTCTTTACTGTGGAGAACAGGGAAGTGGAAGGATTTGAACTCCATTTGTGACGAGCAATTTTTCCAGTTTAAAACTCTAGAGTAAGGCAGTGGGACCAAGTCCTGTGCTCATTGCATGAGTTGGCTGTTTGAAACCTGGAGCTTATGCAGGGACACTTGGCTCAGTCTGGGAGGAAGGGACCAGACCTGCCTGGACTGAGTCTACCAGGTTGATTGCAGTCCTCGGGGGAGGATTTGCCCTGGAGGAGGTGGAATGGGGGGTGGGCTGGGGGTAAGGGGAAGGGGTGGGAGGGGAGAGAATAGGGGAACCCGTGGCTGATATGTAGAACTGAATGGTATTGTAAAATAAAATAAAATAAAATAAAATAAAATAAAATAAAATAAAATAAAATAAAATAAAATAAAAACAACAACAACAAAAAACTCTAGAGTAGAAATAGAAGAGATAAAAATATTTCCCATCACATGCCGTCACCAAGACCTGCTAACTAAAGATGTTCTACCCCTGCTCCAGTGAAGCTCCTGCTGTACCCAGGTCCTAAAAATGAATCTCACTTCCACCTCTTCTGCCAATGTGTACATGTATAGTGCATGGAAATTGCCGAAATATTTCCCAAAAGTAAGACTCTTGTCACACATCACTTCCAGTCACCTTCACCTTGACATCTGGGATTCACACAACCTACAATTTGAGAGCTCTTCGTAGTCTACTGATTCTGCTCTAACTTTGTATTTCCAATGCATCCAACACCTTTGCATAAAGTCCGGGCATGGTCTCACCTTTCTTCGTAACTGTGACTGTTCTGTTAGTTCTATCAACTGGACACAACTAGAGTTATCTGCAAGGTTGGGAACCTCAACTGAGAAAAAATGCCTTCGAAAGACCTGCCTGCATTTTCCTAATTAGTGATTGATGAGGGAGGGCCTGGTCCATTGTGGATGGGGCCAACCCTGGGCTCCTGGTGCTAGGTTATCTAAGAAAACAGGCAGAAAAAGCCAAGGAGAGCAATTCAGTAAGCAGTATCCCTCCATGGCCTTTGCATCAGCTCCTGTCTCCAGGATCCTGTCCTGTTCCAATTCCTTTCCTTTGAAATGCTCTTTGAGTCTCACCCTTTGTATCCTCCTCTTGCCAGACAATGTCACTGAAAAGCACGATGTTTTGTCTCTATGGAAATTCTAATCATGTCTCAGAATCAAGCTCAGAGATAAGTTTTGTTTCTCTAGAACATTCTTCACCCTCTTTTACTGAAGTCCAAACTAACTACCCAACATCAGTTTCCATAGAAATTTCTTTTTTGTGTGTGTCTTGTGACATTTGCTATACTTATTTTTCCTTTTGTTCTGTTGTTCTGGTCCTCCTTCCCAATAGTTAAGAGTTGCAGGCATGAGAACAATAAGTCAAAAGCACAGACTTAATATCTGCACATAGTTTTCTAAACATTATATAACAAGCTATGATGTCTGGGGAATGACAATACTTTTTCTGTCTCCTTCCCCATCCATTTATGCAAAATTAAAATGTTATTCACCAAATTTGTGGTTCTGTACGAGTCAGAGTAAATAAAAATTATATTAAAGTATAGTGCCTAGAACAGAGTAACTCTAAACAAATCTTGATTAATGGCTACATTGTGAATATAGACTCATTGTATGAATCTTTGAAAAATTCTAACGTAACATTTGCATATAATAGATACTAAGATGGTAAAATAAGCTGATATCTTCAGTTATGTTCTCTGCACTCTGAAAATATCAAATTTCCCTCATCAGTAAAATAATCAGAGAGTCATGAGGTTCAATATCCATCTCTAGGACTGATTCACTTTTATCAGTTACCTGCGTGAAATTTTAAGCTTCGGTTGCATAATCCACAGTCTCTGTGTGACATTGCCTTTCATAGATAATTAAGTGAAACCAGGATAAAAACCCAAGAAGCTAATACAAGCAAGGCTTAGGCAGAAATAGAACAGAGGACTTCAATTCCACTGATTTTCCGTTATCGCAAAGGGCTAAGAATGTCTCTTTTCTTTATATTACCTTTTATTCATTTAGTTCCATGTGTTCATTCACTTAGAGGTCAGAGAACAACTTTCAGGAATTTGTTACTTCCTTTCAGAAGGTGAATTCCAGGGAACTCAGGTTAACAGGGTTGGTGAAAAGCACCTTTACCCACTGAGTCATTCACTGTCCTTGAGCAATACAGGCACGATTTTCTAGAAAACTTGAACTCCTCACTAAACAGGCAAAAAAGGCACCTTCTGAAAGTAAAGGTCTTATTTCATACTCTCTTGGCTGCAAAACCCAATTGTTCTTTAGATTGGTAGGTAATGTCACTATTCCTGAGTTGCCAGAGAAGCTCTGTACACCTCTTTAGAGGACATAGAAGATGCCAGTCTCTGGTTTATGTCTCCCTTGTGATGATAAATTCTCACATTAGAAGACAGTCGGTCTTACCTTGCAATGACATAGAACAATCATATATGCATACATTAAACACTAAAATTATCCACTAGGAGAAAACAAGCCATAATCTGAAGAAAGTTCTGTGTAGTTTACAATCTTATATTATCTAATAGCAGCAAATTATTCAATATTTCCCTTATGCACATACAGGCAAGCTCCTACCCTTCTCTTGTTTCTCTTTTTCTAAAATTAATGATGCTATAGAACAATCCATTATTGGATGACTAATCCTTATTTCCTATGTGGCGATATAAATAACTTCTTTAGAATTTTTAAATATACTGCATTTAATATTTGTATGTGCGTATAATATTAGGATCAAATCCACACATCATTTCCTCCAGTTCCTCATTTCCCATTACCATTTTTTTCTCACAATATTTTATGTGCTCTCTCTTTCAATTAAATACCCACTGAGTCATTTAATGTTTCCTTTATGTGCATGGTTGGGGAACCATGTACGGAGCATGGGTAGGTCCTCATGGCTTTCATGGTTGAAGAAAACTGACTCCCCCTCCCTTGGTTGTCCACAATTGTCAATAGATAAGGTTGAGTCTTGATGACTCACTCCCTGTGTATGCTAGGATTTGGTCTGGCTTGATCTTATACATCTTGTACTAGTGCATACAGTCAAAGGCACTCTGAGTTCATGTGCACATTCCTTTTAGGACTTGTAAAAAAAATATATGGGCTTACCACTGTCACCACTACCACCACCACCACCACCTCCACCACCTCCACCACCACCACCGTCACCACCACCACCTCCACCTCCACCACCACCACCCCCAGCTGCCACTGTCTTCCTTGCATTAGCCCAAATTAGAAAGAAGTCACTTGAACTAAGTGCTATAAAATCCACTGAGTTTTGATACAGGGCAGTTTTCTTTGAAACCAAAAGTTTCCCGTGTACTAGAATCAGCATAAGGAACTATTCTATTGACTCCATGAAAAGAGTAGCTTTGGAATTGCCAATCTGCCTTTGAGTCTCCCTATCTACACGATCAGCCCTTTCTGCCTATAAGTAAGACCTCTACACAAGTTCTCCACCCTTGCTTCAATCGGCTTCATCCAAGAAGGCACTGCCCATTGACAATAAAAAGTAAATAAATAAATACCAATTAGAAATTAAGCTAAATTTGTTGTAATTTGTACTTTGCTATATCTTAATCATTTAATGCTCCAGTATAAGAAACTACTAGTTTTGAAATACATAGAGAATTTTTTAAATTAATTAATTAATTAATTTTATCTATTGAAAATAGATTCTTCTCACATATAATACATCCCAATTGCACTTTTCCTCCCCTCCATCACTCCTGTCTCCCCCCAACTCCTGTCTCCCCAGGATCCATGCCCCTTACATTTGCTAATCAGAAAAGAGCAGGCCTCCATAAGAAGACAGGACAAGAAGTCAGGACAAAACAAGATACAATTAAACAAGGCAAAATCCCTCATATGGAGGCTTGAGTAGGCAACCCAATAGGAGAAAAAAAGAGTCCCAAGAGCAGGCAAAAGAGTCAGAGATACACCAGCTCCCACTATTAGTAGTCCCACAAAAACACAAAGCTGACTGCCATAACATATATGCAGAGGGCTTGGTACAGAGCCACACAGGCTCCATTCTTGATGTGTCAGTCTCTTTGAGCTCATGAGAACTCTGTTTAGCTAACTTAGAGAGCCATGTCCTCATGGTATGCTCCATCCCCTCTGACTCCTATAGTTTTTGCTTTCCCTCTTCCACAGGGTTTCCTGGTCTCCAAGAGGAGGGACCCCATGGAGAGCTCCCATTTAGACCCTCTGTACACAGTATCTGGCTGTGGGTCTCAGCACCTGCTGCCATCTGTTGTCTGAGGATGTCTCTTTGGAAGAAATTTCAAGAATTGATAATATGACATGATGCCAGGATTCATCATCACTAATGAAGTAGGCAGTTACGGTTTTCATCCGATTGCAGACAGCTAAAATGTTGTAGATGATCTGAGAAGTATTAAGCTGATGTCAATTGACATTTAAGTATGTGAGCAGATTTAGAGTGTTAGTTCTCTTCTATATGACTTTGTTTTCAAAATTTTAATAATAGCAACAAGGGCATTGTAATGAGAAAGGGCCATTGAATGAACATGACTGAATGTGTGCACTTAAAATACACAATGATTGGCAGACAGTTTCAATTCAAAATTTTTCTTATGTGTTTTCTCTTTAATCACAAACGCCTCATTTTTTTTTATAAATCTGTTCTATTGACAATTATTGCTGGCATTTAAAACTGAAAGAATCATTTTCCTTTTTCTTTAAGAATAAGAGCAATTAACCAAGGCCCATTAGTGGTGACAGCCTGAAGAGAAAATACAAAAGAGGTTTAAACTCTGGAATTTATTTTTTCTTTCTTTCTTTCTTTCTTTCTTTCTTTCTTTCTTTCTTTCTTTCTTTCTTTCTTTCTTTCTTTCTTCCTTTCTCTTTCTCTCTTTCTTTTTTTCTTTCATTTTTCAAGACATGGTTTCGCTGTGTGGCTTTGGAGCCTGTCCTGTAACTCTCTCTGTAGCCTAGGCTGGCCTTAAACTCACAGAGATCGGCCTACTCTGCCTCCCAAGTGCCGGGATTAAAGGCGTGCCCACTCTGGAATTTCTCAAAAAGCTGAATGTCTTAAGAATTTTCTCAAGCTGCTATCAGGATTTAAACTCTGCATGGAGTCTGACAGACTCTGGGTGATGGTCATGTCACACATGTCCACTGTGTTTCTAAAAAGACCTCCAGCTAAACATGGGGGGACTTGTCAGGCCAAGGTAAAGGGAGCTAGAAATCAGTCTGTTTGTCTGCAGATTGCATTTTCATAACATGATCCTGGTTGGAGGAAAGATTTTCATATGCACCATAGCTCCCAGCTCTACTCTGTGAGAAAGATTTCTTTTTGTAGGAAGGTATAACTTTCTAACTCTTCTCTCTCTCTCTCTCTCTCTCTCTCTCTCTCTCTCTCTCTCTCTCTCCCTGCCCCATCTTCTCTCCACCTGTGTTTTTCCTCCTCCTTCCCTCTGCCTCTCTTTCTTTGCTCGTCTCCTTTTTTAAACTCTTAGCTAAAAATTCTCTTCATCTTAAATTCTTTAAGCATGGTGAATGTTTATTGATAAACAAGTTAAAAAGAAATATCCATTCCACCAATAACAAGCAAAAAGTATGTGTTTACATGCATTTAAATTAGAAAAGTGAAAACTCTGGAATGTCACATATGTGTAAAAATCTCAATGGATGCTTAAATGCCCATTCAAAGTTCTTATAATCCCACCTCACTCTTTAAAAAAAAAAAGTAAACAATGTACCTGAGTATGATCTGTGACCATATGATCCTGAATGCATTTTATCTAATCTAAATTACTGATCATGACTTTATATTTGAAAGCAAAATACGCAATGCCTCTTATTCCATTCCATCTCTCTAAATGACTAAATTGTGAGTCTCTAATTCATAAGAGCTTAAGCAGGTACATCCTGAAAGAAACATCTATAAAGGGGGTTTTATTTGTTGCTGAAAGTTCTCCATATCATGCCTGTGTGGTTCTTCTGCTTTGAGGTTGTAAATTCTACAATTTATTTGAGTTTTTCCTTGCTTACATTTATTTTCAATAAATAAAGTACCTTAAACTGTAAATCTAAAAGCTGGTTACGAAAATATTTTCTACTTGAGTAAAGAGGACATCAGACAAGAAACCAACCTCTAGTGCCCAGGATTCACAGATGCCAGCTACTCATTCAATCCAGTCACACACTCAAATATATGCTCTCTTAGTATTAAAAAACAATGGAAGGGGAGACATTTAAGTATGGAAGAGTCTTTTCCAGCACTATGGCAGTCTGGCAAATTTTCTATGTTAAAATATTGTAGTTATGTTCTTCTCTAAAGAGAGTAAAATTGAGACTGAAAACTGATTTCTTAATTCAGAGGCATACTGCAACCATATCTCAAGAAATATGCCTATGCCTCATTACAGGAATATATGTGCTTGAGAAAACAGAGTGATTACCGTCATGTTGCCATAGCTACACATGTGTACCTTAAAAATGCTGCAAAAATGAATTCCATTATATTAGAGGACAAAATGCCAGAGACATTTGACTTGACAGAAATTATAAATCTATCATCTCACCAAACACACAGACTTTTAGTCACTTTGCAGGTGAGTAACCTGTCATTGTAGAGACAATAGTCATTGCATACATTCATTCTTAAGTCATCTGCTATCTGAAAAGGATAAAAGAAATATCTGCGTGCGGGTGTAATAAGACTCAATCATAATGAAAAGCTCCATAGCTTGTGTAAGCACTCTGTTTCAATGGACATGGTTTGTAGATTCCAGAACAAGCTAATTCTTTTAATTTCCCCTGTTTCTCTCACAAAAGGCCTTTGCATCGTCTAAAACACTGTTGATTGTGATGATAAAAGAGACATGACACAATTGTAGGAAAATGAGGATTTCCTTTTGCATAAATAGCAAGGTATATGAAAACAGTATTCACTCTTTGTGAACTAAAACACAATTACAAGTCAGGTATAAAAAGCAATGCATGCATACTGCTATCTTACTGCTAATTATATTTCAAGGTATTGGCTTATGATGTATAGTGTTCTTATGTTTCCCAGAATTTTAATTAATTCCTATAATCAATTTTCTTTTTGTACAATTAATACACTATACTTAGTGACGATAACATTTCACTTATATTTATGAGCTTGATTTCAAGAGCAGTAGTGTACTTCATTGGTGTCACCTTTTAACTTCTTCTTACAACCTCCCTTAGAGTGCCCATGACGTAAAACTAGAATCTGTAAAGGATTCTGCCCCGGAACCTAGCAAGTACAGGAAATTTTTAGCATGAATTCATTAGAATTGTTTGTATTTTAACAGAAATAAAAGCAATAATAATGATAGTTATAACTTAGGATATAATGTGTGACATGGTAGATGAAAATACTAAATAAATTTTATCTTTTTTCTGAGATTTGAGCTATTAATAACTATATTCTAGAAATAATATTTGTTTTATATTTCAAGTTAACAGTAAGCTTAGACACTCAATCAAGTAAAAACAAAATATAAAAAGAAATGCAAGTAGTATATATTGTTTTTAGATAGCATTCTTTCACGTAAGTTTGACCCTAAGAATAACACTAGATTATAAAAACATTATATTCAGAAAGCATGCTCATCCCAGACACTTCTGAACACCCTGTGTGTGTGTGAAATAACACAATCTGTCTGTCAAGTCTTCAACGATATCTAAATTTATACCTGACTAATATTCATATCTTCATCTACTAAACAATCACAACTTCAAAAGAAGTGTGATAAATCCTGTACTTTGGCTAATTTGCTGTGTAAAACAAACACTTGGCCAATTTTGAGCGCCGTCTTAGATGCCACACACCTGAGCTCTTTCCCAATTCTGTTTACCAAATAAACAACTAATTTCCATTGTGATTCCCTTCGTGTCTAGGACATGTGTCCTACTTGTGTATGTTTCTGCACCTTTCCGCTTAGAGTTCTAGCTCTTCCTCCATGATCACCTGCCTGTCTCTTCCTGCTACTCCAAAACAACCATAAAATAACCACTCTAAGTAACTACTCAGTGACGGGTTTCCTCTCTTTCTTTTCCTCTGCATTTGAGCCATTAGATGACCAATTGCCTGAATACATTTATTAAAATGTTAAAGTGTAGTTAGTGATAAGTATGAAACAATGCTATTCCCTGTGATTAGTGAAATGTACTATGGGAAAAACATGCTTGTGAAGAAATGTCTGTGTATATATATAAGAAATCTAATGTTTTCTACAACATAAGTACTGAAAGTGTATAAACCTTCTAAATCGTAGCCTTTGTGAGTGCAATAATCTCTTTCAGAACAACCTCAACACTTTTCTAAACAGAGATCTTATACCATGTGCCCACATATGCATAGAACCTAGACATTTTATTTCATTTGTTATTTACTATTCATAACAGTCACCCTACTAACACTAAAATTTGATCTCATAATGGGCATACAATGCCATTCTACAATAATATTAGAAGAAGGTTAGTAAAAGTGTACCAAAGAGCTTTTAGTCAAGTAATTCTCTTAACTTTTAATCCTTCTGAAGTGCTGGGTGGGTGAAATAATAGTTTCGAGTCTTTCCACTACATTTGGTGGGCACAGTGCCAATGGTATCTCAATAAATTAGTGAGAAATAAGTCACAGACAGTAAAAACTAGTGTGTAGGTGGATAAGGAATGTACAGCTTGTGATATAATGACTCGCGACAATATTTCCTCTTCTTCAAAGCAGAAGAGCGACAGGGGCAAAGCTGTCACTGAATCTGAGCTCTTCTGTCAACCAACTTGAGGAATTTGTGTGGACTTAGGAAAATTCTTGGCACTCAATGAATACTTTTTTCATGTTGTAAAAAAAGGACACATCATTATCTCTATTTTCAGTGAAATTAAATATGGGATAAACGTACTGTTTAGTCTTAGAAACTATGATGCACAATGTTCAAGTTAAAATCATTTTGAAAAAAAAATATATTTACCAGTGCTTGAGAAAGTTCTAAATATTTATGCTTGTAGTTTTAATATAATATTAGAAAGTACAAATCAAAAGAATATTGAAATTCCCGAAAAAATGAAATTTAGTGGATTTAGATTCTTTGTTATGATTTTGCAAATTTTTCATGCAGTGCAGTGCCTTCCTTAAATTGTCCTACTAAATCTTCTCCAATATAATAATTTTCAATTCAACTTAAAAGGAATATTATGGTACATTTTTAATGTCATAGCATATAGATATGCATGTATTTATATGATAGTTAAGCAAACTAACATAAACTTAGTTATGTATTGGCATAGAATTTGTAGATTGAGGCTATTTATTTCAGATTTGAGAGATATGACTTGATATTCCACTAGAGAATTCAAGTATGCAAATGAATTATTAAAGATATGCATTCATAATTTGATTTTCGACAGTACAATGATGAAATGTACAAATACGACTTTCTAATCTATAAGGATGCATAATGCAAAAATTATTAATAACTTGATCCATAGTGAATATGTTTGAAAAAAAATTAATTCAGCAGATTCTTTCTATATACCATTATAAGGTATAAAAATATTCTTCCTCCATGTACAGGTATTTTAAATAACAAATACTGTTCTTATTATAATTTATAACAAAATTAAGAATATGCATTAATTATAACATTAAATTGAGTTGTATTTCCTTTTTCTAATAATGCTGATCCTTGTGCATTTCTGTCCTGGTAGCCTGTGGAAGTCTGGAATATCGGCTAACATTTGATATGAGAACACACAAAAAAAACTAATAAAAAGCATTTGGCTCTGAACTGAGGAGAATGCATCTCATTAAATCTAAACTGCAAAGACATAACATTATCTAGCAGTATAAGCATAAAGGAGCTGCTGTTACACATCCACATTTACCTCACAGATATCACAGAAGTTAAGTGGTGTTACTAAAATTTGATGCTTAGGCCATTTGTATAGGAGGCAAGTGTACTCAAATGTTCTATGCAATTTGCCTCAAGATGTCTTTTTCAGTAATGATCGTTTATAAGGCTTATAAAACAGAGAAGGAGGAGAGAGGGAAATATAGAGTGGGAGGTATGTGGGTATACAGGAGTAAATTTAAATCCCTGGAGACTTCAAACCAATTATTTAGTAAGGGTTTCTATTACTATAACCCAAATCATCTAGTTGCAAGTTAAATAAAGGCAAAAGCTAGTGTTTTATATTATTGCCAAGGTGCTAATGATTTTTAGTGATATGAAGCCGTTTCCGAGATCTCATTTAAAACACTTGATTTACTGGCTGAGGTGAGTCTGGACATTGGGACTTCTGAGATAATCATGACATCTCTCACATGCCTATGAACCTCATTACAGTACAGCATGTTTTCCTTCACTGAGCTTGTCAATTAGAATGGACAGAAGGCATAGCAGAGATGCTAACCAGGAATGAGCAAAATGGAGGACTGCTCCACTCAGAATGAAGTCTAAAACTAGAAATGTCACTATATTTGGACTCTGGCCTCTCTCATAAGTTAATTTTTTTAAACATTTCATGGAAATTTTTGTATTAAATTCTCTATGCATATGCCTTTTATTCTTCTTTGAAATGATCTGGAAAAGAAGGTGACAAGAATGCATTCTCGCTACCATGTGAAACATATGCAGGAATCTCACAAATAAAATACTGAGTAAAATAAGCAAGATTCAGATATTACTACCTTTGTTATTAAAGCCATATCAGACTTGAACTCAATAAATGAACCTTCTCATTTTGACTGTGGAATAGTCCTTATACTCATTGAAATAACTTGGAAGGCAGGGACAAACAGCAAATACATGGGGATTTCTCCACTTTAGGTACAGAAGGTTGACTATGTAAGTAAATTTTGCTTGCAAAAATTATTCAAATACCACACCTTTTTTTTGGCATGTAATATACATCAAATAAAATTACCTAAAATGATTTGGGAGAATCACCTAAGAAGGATAAAATATGCCTATATGGTCTGTGGTGGAGTTAACAATTTGCATGTTCCTTTAAGTAGTGCCCATTTATTTATTATGCTCAGGTTAATTCAATGGCGCCCAACGTGTTGGCAAGCATTTCCACCTAAAACCTGAGTAAAAAGATTCTAAAATGGAGCTAAAAACAGTTCCTAGTTGTTTCTCTCAAGTTAGTGGCAGCCTATGTGTTTGTGAAATTATGGCAGGTTCCTGGCATGTGTGCTCGACCTGCAGTATGGCGGGAATGAGGCCTCTGCAAGTGGCACATTAAGATGTGTGGTGGATTTAGCCTTTGCTAGTACAAAACCAAAAAAGACGTTTCTGGGCTACACACTGCTTTGATAGAAGCATAGACCCACTATTTCTGAGAGTTGATGACTCCCAGCGCTGGCAGAAAACGTACCACCGCCATGCTGAGAAGCTAAAGTGGGCGGAGCCAGCAGCCACAGTGCCAGTGCTATTTCAGGCTTAGAATGCTGCAGTTTAAAGCAATAGGCTCAAGGTAATATAAAAAATAAGCCAAGTAAAGATGGCTACCACACAGAGAATCTGGATTATTTTCTCTTTGGTATTCGTAACTGAAGAAAGATATTTGATTGCAAAAGCTGTTGAGTTATGCCAAAATGTATATTTTAAAGGTACCTTGACTTCAAAATTTGGATGTAAGGATATGTTGCTTTGGAAAGGAGGCTCTGCTTTTGTTTCCACAGAAAGCCAGAGTCTATGAATTTGTTCCAGATTAAGACACATCAGGTTTGACCAGCCAAGACCCCTGGAAATGTCTCTGATGACACCATGGCCCAGATGATCCAACATCCAGAACCATTTCAAGGCAATTGTCTCAGACAATACACCCTCATGGACTATACCATAATCCTAAAATTTTCTTTGTGTCCCCATAACATATAGCGCCCCCCTCCATGAGGAAGTAGTAAGAGAAGCTACACCCAAATTCCCAAATATACCAAGCTGGCTTTGGAGATGTGTAAAAGTTAAAACCTTCCTCTTAAAAAAGGGGGAGGGGGAAGTGCTGTAGGATGGTCTGTATGTCAAATTACTCTGATTGGTCAATAAATAAAACACTGATTGGCCAGTGGCTAGGCAGGAAGTATAGGCAGGACTAACAGAGAGGAGAAAAGAACAGGAAGGTGGAAGGAGTCACTGCCAGCCACCTCCATGACAAGCAGCATGTGAAGATGCCACGAGCCACGTGGCAAGGTATAGACTTATAGAAATGGATTAATTTAAGGTATGAGAACAGTTAACAAGAAGCCTGCCACGGCCATACAGTTTGTAAGCAATAGAAGTCTCTGTGTTTACTTGGTTGGGTCTGAGCTGCTGTGGGACTGGCTGGTGACAGAGATTTGTCCTGACTGTGGGCAAGGCAGGAAAGCTCTAGCTACACATACAGTATATAAACTGAATAGTGCTTTGAATTTCCCAAACAATATGTAATCATCACCTACATTCTGTACTGAAATGATTCACAAATTCTGATAATGATAAACTTCACTTTTTTTTAAAACAAAACATATAGAAAAATTTTGACATCTGTATCCTTTGTAGGCAATTGCATCAGCTTTCCTTTTATATCATTTAAATGTGTGTGTTTGTGTATGTATGTATTTATGTATGTATGTATGTATGTATGTATGTATGTATGTATTTGTTGTGCATTGCATTACATGGCTTGAAAACTCCAAAATTTAATATGAGAAAAAGAACACTTAAGGTGTTTCTCTCTGAAACTAAGTTGTAAATCAGACTAAGAAATGTTACTTCTCTTCCCTTGAATGACCAGGAAGAGGATTGTCGAGATCAGTCTAGGTTTTTAGTCCATACACCAGCGGTTCTCAAGTTCATGTGTGTGACAGAATCACACTAGAACATAATGGGTCTTGTTCAGCACAGAGTCACCCGGGATGTACCCACAAGCATGACAATGTAACAAGTAGGGGGCAGTGAAAGGGATACAGAGTTTAAGCAAGTTCCCTGATGATGTGCGGCTGATGACACATGCTGATGACGCATGTGCTAAATTCTAGAAACTCTGTGCTACAGCATGCTATATGGAGCTTCTCTCTCCCACCTTCCTGTAGCTTTCTTAAGGGCTGGAACATGGACTCCTTAATTAGGCATCTTAATTAAGCATTGCATTATCTCATTCATAAAATATTAGAGGCCTTGAACAGTGCATGGGTTTGGGGAGGCATGCAATAAATACATTGGTATAAGTAGGAGATTGAAAAAAAAATCTTGATACTAGCAACGACTCGGTTCTTTCTTTAAATCTATGCAGAAATGACTGAGATAGAATCCCAGAAGGTGAGTTAAACATCTTCATTTTACAGACGAGGAAACAGAGTTCCAGAGAATTTAACTGAAATGACTAAAGATCAGAAAGTCAGGAGAACAGCCAACTGTTATTTCCCTCATTTAAAGAACACAGCATATTAAGTGCTCCAGGGAATCTATGGGAAAAATCAGACCGTGGACCATTTCTCTTAATGTTTTACCTTTTGTTTCAAACTGAAAAATTGGGAAACATAAGAATTTGGATGTGTGTGCTTAGCTTGGGTATTCTGTTCTGAAGTGGTATACACAGTGGAGGCTGCAACAGATTTCAAAAACAGGATCCCTTCCATCAAAATTGTACCTTCTAGTTAGGGAGACATAATTCACACATAAATCAAACGCAATGATACCAGAAGAGCATCAGTTGGAAGTAACGTGGTACTTGTTATCTATGAACTAGCAGGCAGAATAAAAATGGACTTAGGAAACATCTTCATCAACGAGGTAGAGTCTGAATAGACCGGAAAAGATACCCCTCTCTCCTTGCCTTTGCCATACCAAATATCTTTTCCGGTCTGTTCATATTTTATATCAGAGATATTAAGAAGTGCATTTCAAATGGGAAAGGTAGAAGTCATTGTAAAGAATTTGTGAGATCATATGCCAGCACAGTTTTGGAAAATATTTGATGCTACTTAGCATTGTCATGCTTACTTAGATGAGATGCAGCACAGAGAGGGCTGCTAGATTTTAGAGTTTCTTTGATCATACCTTCTTTAATCCATTATTCTCTGTCACCCTAGGACCCACTTGAGTAAACGCATTCCATCAGAAAATGTCCATCACCCTGAGACCTATCCATAGTGTTCATCTCAAGTTCTTGACCTGGTTTCAAATAGAACTTATTAGGCTGACCCAAATTTATTTGTCTGCATATGATGAATTTATACAATGTATTTCAAAGCTACTTCCTGTATCTCTTCAGTCTTATGAGATAGACACTAAGATTCTTGTTTTGATTGTGAACCCACACCATCTAATCAGGTGTTAGTCTATTTTCCATTCATTACCCTAGTTTTTCATTTGAAATTGCGCCAGTGTATCAGACACACACACAGACCCCCCACATCTCCCCCACATACACTGTCTTTCTCTCTCTCTCTCTCTCTCTCTCTCTCTCACACACACACACACACACACACACACTTATCCCCCACATAAACACACAGAAGCCACACTTACCGTCCCCTGAACCAAGCTGCACTCAAACATTCCACTCAAACACAAACCTCAAATATACGTGTACATTCACATTTGATCTGTTATTGAGTTGTAGGTAAATCTTCTACCCTGAAGTTACACTGGTGGGAACAAAGGCCTTGCCTGAGACTGTTTCAAGAAAGTCCTCATATTGACTATCCCTCTGTTCATATTCAGCCATCAGTCTCACTAATCCAAGTAGCACATCTGCTCCTATTTTTAATGATTTTCTATTATATTAATTATCTCCGCAGACCCTTTGGTTTTGATAGGCCATTGTCAGTCAGTTGCTTATTCTCAGCTTTCATTTAAAAAAAAAGAAGTCTGTTTTGTTTTGGAAGATTTTGTTTTCATCTCAGAACCTGCTGCACCTCTCTCACAGTAAGCCCTGTAGGTAAGAGTCTTTGGTATCACCTTTGATCTAATGAAAAATAGGGATTTTATCTGATAGAATCAATCAATTCTATAATATATATACATATATATATATAATATATATAATTCTAATATAATCAGTATAAGTATCATACTAATTATAAACAGCCTGTATACTGTTAGGTGACTCTACAATATTCATAATTATCCATATACATTTCAGGAATATTTAAGTTCTTTGCAGATGTTGATTTTGTAACATTCAGATAATAATTTACAGTGTACTCAGAAGTAAGAGTCACACAAGATCTCTTAAAGAGATTGTTTCTGAAATTGTCAATCCATTTTTTACAACAAAATTTTCAGTGACAGAATTTGTTAGTCTAATGAAAAAATGTTTACTGTCATAAATTTCCACAAAATTCTCTTAACATGATTTTAGTATGTAAAAGATTCACACCATATGCACTTAGCTGCCAATCTTCATGTATCTGCAGAGAAGTTGAAAATTGTGTATTTATATAAGAAAACTCACATAATTAATGCAGAGAATTTACTAGAGAGAAAAGAAACCACTAATAAGTGGAAAAAATTCAGCTCCTAAATTGTAAATCACAAGTGAAATATATTAAATGTTCACAGTGTTTATCATGTTAATTAAAAACTTGAAATCATTAATTCTACACTATTAAGTCAGTTCATCAAGTTGTAACAGAAAACCAAGTATGAAACTGACCAAGCATTAAGTGATGCCCTGCAGGCATTACTTATATTGCCCAACTCTGAATTTGTGAAGTTTATTCATTAATTCCATTAATTTCTGATTATGGTTTGTTAAAACAGGGACTAATGTATTCTACAATAAATGCTTAATGTTGGTAACCAATAATTATTCTCTAAGAGTTTTCTTTTAATTAACCTGTAGTTTTGTAAGCCCCAAGCAAATCAGATACCTCCTTAGTAAAGAAAATGCTAGATTTATATTTTAAGAAGTAAATTACTAAAAACACTAAACTTTTTAATGTTAAAACAGTGACCAATTCAATGAAAGTATGGAGTACTTTCAGTTTTTTAACAGTTTTATAGATGTATTTATAGTGTTGAGTCATGTTCAGATTTCTGAATTGCTCATAGGAGGTTGAGTCAGGTTTAGTGCCAAGACTTCAAAGACAGCTTGGACTACAAGGGTGAGTTCCAGTCCACCTTGTCTCAAACAGAACAGTAAAATCTGAACATCTACTAAAATGTTATTTTGCTCTGCTGAATATCCACCTGAGAATTTTCTTACCACAGGCTAGCAATGTGTATCTCCCTTCTTCACTCTGATGTAACTGTGTATACATCTACTCTCTATCAATACCTTCAGGGAAGTTTTATTTCAGCAAAATAAACGTTTGAAAATAAATCCCAATGTCACATCATTTTATTCTAGCTATGGGCAACTATATAGGGAAGATATTTTAACTGGTTAAAATACAAACTCTTTCAGATTCTCTATTGTCACACATGTTACATTAAAGGCACGAAAAATGTCACTTAAAGTATGCTCAGGGGTAAATGGCACATTCACTCTCTCCTGACGTGATCGACAGTTCCTTCTCTGTCTGTGTGCTTGTTTGTGTGTGTGTTTATGTATGCTATCACACAGTTTCCTTCCCCAAAGGAGACTATTAAAAGGGGGTGAGAGCCTCTAAAATCACTTACAATATGGATGTACCAACATAGTTTCCGTTTATATCTTCCCCAAGGCAATGAGCCTGTGCAGATGTTGTGGGAACTAACTTCTCACAGTGTTTGAAACACAAATCATTAACTTGTTACCAGTCTTCATTGGAAGTCAGAATACAAAACAGCTTAAACACCTTAGCTGGGATGCAGTCAAGCTTCTTCTATGTTCATTTGAACTATTGAGAAGTCAGTACAACACCCATAAACCTGCTATGCCTTGGGAGGGATGCATTGTTCTTTTAGGACTATGCTGCTAAAGGATTTTAGGAGCCAGAGGGGTTGAGAACACAGCCCACAAAATCACCTAAACAGGGCTCATAGGGGCTCAGCGACTAAAGCAACAATCACAGACCCTGTATGGATCTAAGCTAGGTTCTCTGAATATACGTTATGGTTTTGCACCTTGGTGGTTTTGTGTAATTCTTAACAGTGAAAGTGGGGTGTCTATGACTTTCACTTCATCTTGGGACCCTTTTGGTCCTACTGGTTTGCCTCAAGCAGCCTTGGTGTGAGTGGTTTTGCCTATTTGTATCTTGTTATGCCATGTTCAGTTCATATCCTTGGGAATCCTGCTGTTCCTTTGAAGGGAAATGGAGGAAGAGTGGATCTGGGGTAGAGGAAAGGTAAGGGAAAATCAGGAAGACTGAATGGAGGGGAAGCTGAGGTTGGAATGTAATGTATGGAGAAGAAGAAGCAGAAGCAGTGGCAGCAGCAGAAGCAGAAGAAGCAGAAGAAACAAGAAGAAGAAGGAGGAGGAGGAGCAGGAGGAGGAGGAGGAGAAGAAGGAAGAAGAAGAGGAGGAGGAAGAAGAAGAAGAAGATAGGTCTTAACACATCTTTCAGATAGTATACAATTAAACAAATTGGCACATGCGTACACAGTACGATAAACAGACAGACAGATAAATAGATTGATAGATGATAGATAGATGTTAGCAAGATAGATAGACATACAGACAGATAGATGATAGACAGTCAAGTAGATTTTTAGACAGAAA
Organism: Peromyscus maniculatus bairdii; assembly: GCF_049852395.1. Classification (NCBI taxonomy): domain Eukaryota; kingdom Metazoa; phylum Chordata; class Mammalia; order Rodentia; family Cricetidae; genus Peromyscus; species Peromyscus maniculatus. The sequence goes on along the minus strand of NC_134868.1, from coordinate 23,013,021 downwards.
TTTAAAGTAAACAACAAAAGTATGTGGAATCTTATTGGATATAACTTGACTGCATAGGATAGTACTTAGCTAATCATTGAATGAATTAGTTTGCAAAAGTGAGCTGAACACTTCTAATGCTTCTTAACATTCATTACCAGTTTTTGACGTGATTTGTTGTAGTTAAACTAAACCCATTCTTGTGACTATTATTTGTTAAATGTCTAATATCTCAAGATAGTGTTAAAGAACTCTGAGTTTTCATCAGAGGAAAAGAAAAGGCCCAGCCCCCACTTAGTCTAGTTTCAAGAGAGTAAGAGTTAATGGTTGTAAAATCATTAAAGTCTACAAATTCTTAAGTAGCAATAAACACAATGGAGATGAATAATACACAAAAGTGAGATAGAAATGTGAAAGGAGGTTACCATTTACAAGGAGTACTGGGCAGGCCAGGCATGATGAAACACCCTTTAACCCAGCCCTCTGAAGGCAAAGGCAGACAGATCTCTTTGAATTCAAGCCCAGCCTGGTCTATACAGCATGTTCTAGGATAGTCATTGCTAAATAGAAAGACCCTGTTTCAAAACAATAAAATAATAAATAAAATAGAATATTGAAGTAAATCTCATTGAGTGGGAGTACTGGAGAAGATATTTCAATGAGATGTAAGCCCAGGGACTATATAAAGGAAATTTTACCAGGAGAGAAAAGGAGCTTGGGAAAATTCCTGTGACTGCACAACAGCATTTTTTTTTTAAATTGATGGATAGTTCATTACTTACAGAACATCAGTTAGAGTTCCTGTGACTAGGGATACTGTATGGAGGCTATAGTAAATGAATGGGAAATGCCTGTAAAGACCTTTGAATACAACCCCCAGAACACCGACAGCTCTTCCATTGCACACTTAATTATCATATGGAGTTATGCTATTTTAACCTTTCTACTTTCAGTAACAATATTGTAACTATGAATGGTCACTTATCAGGTAACAGTACATGCTAGAGATCTACTTCATGAGGCACATGTTATAAATTCTAGGAATCCTATCTCACAGAAATGGCAGGAAATGTACTTGTGGTCAATACACATAGAATTGAGAGATTAAAAACAGAATATTTGGCAAATGCTATCAATATTTGTACTTTGTCTTCCAAACATGCCTGAGGACATCTTCCATTTTTAATATTCTTTAATGTGATACAGTGAGGTGTGTGACACATGAAAAACTTGAACTGCATTTATGTCTTTGATCTTTGTGTCACCATGCCAATTTAGATTCTGTATAGTCTAGTTACTAGGTATAGCTTTGAAATTTTACCAGATAATTTCCTTCCTGTTGTCAGAAATTTTTCATTGCCTCTATTTTTCTTATCACGCAATGATAACTGAAGACATTGATTCTTCATTTTAGACTAATAAGGAGGGTAACTAAAATCAATAACTATATTATCAATTGGAGGTTGGTGGTAAAATACAGATCCATATTCTTTACAGATATTGCTTCATCCATGAAGAAACAAAAAATAAAGATATTCAAGTACAGTACCAACCCATTATTTCAGGTTATTGAGTTACTATTGATTTGGGAGTGTCTGATGACTATTGAAAGAAAACTGAGCAATTTCTTCACTTCAAATCTAGTACCTAAAATTATGTGCTTGGGTTACAGCTAACTACCAATATGTACTTCATTGCATTGAATGTGAACCATATTAACCTTTAAAGGAGGAACAGACATAGAAAGTTGTTCCCAGTATTTAAAAGGAAAAGACAGACCACAGAAAAGTTCTACAAGTTTAGCTTTATTGGTTTGTGGGACCCCTGCCAGTGGGACCAGGATCTATCCCTGGTGCATGAGCTGGCTTTTTGACACCATTCCATATGGTGGGATGCCTTACTCAGCCTTGATGTGGAGGGGAGAGGCTTGGTCCTGTCTCCACTGAATATGTCTGGTCTTGTTGACTCCCTATTGGAGGCCCTACTCCTTCTGAGAAGTGGATGGGGCTGGGTTGGGGGAAGTGGGGGCGTCGGGAGGAGGGGAAGTGAGGGGAAACTGTGGTTAGTATGTAAAATGAATAAAAAAATAAATTACTAAAAATGTCAGAATAATTCAGTATTAAATGGCTATGTGTCAGGCACAATTAATTAACATTAGTGAACACAGAAATGTATTTATAAAATACTATGAAATTCTTTCTCTTAAACATTAGGTGGCAATTGCCTAGTTTTGCAGGTAGAATTTCTTTGTGATCTAGCATTTTCTTCTATTCAGGTCTTAAAATATGATGGCCATCTTTTCTAATATTGGAGCCATGTCTCTGATAATACCACAGCTACAATATCATTCTATCACAAGGCCTAGGAGTGTAGCTAAGCTCTACACCTTGCCTGAATTGTGTGAGGCTCTTTAAATCCTCAACACCACCTGGAAAAGGGAAAAAAAGAAAAAAGAAGAATTTTATGATGGGTTGGTCTGCTTTCTTTCCCATAGTAGATTCATGGTACAGATGAAAATAATAGTTTCTCCCTGCTTCTCAATGGAAGTTCTTTCCATTAACAGGTATATTAGTGAACGTAAGGCTGCTGTCTATCATCTGTCTCACAATTCTGTAGGAGAGGAGGAAGAATAATCGTCAGACTAATGGGCTTGGGAAGAATTCACTATTGTGATCTTCTAAGATCTATATTTCTCATTCTTCTGGATAGGTCATCTACAGGGAAAATATTTCAGTGCTCCATTAGGACAGACTCTTTCTTACAAGTCAATAAGGATTGTGTTTCCATCTCCACCTGACATACTTTCATCTTCCATATTGTTTGGAAGCAGGATAGGAAAGATAAGGGCTATCACAGTATTGTTTCAGTAGCTTCCAATATCTTTATCCTCCATGGAGAGCTACCTATGGGCAATAGCCCTAAAAGAACAAATCTCATTAAGAGAAACATTGGCAGGAACAGAGGAGGGATATGTTAATGCTAAGTGACCCAGTGCGTTGCCATAGTAACAACAATGATCTACTATTTATTAAGAGCTATCTTTGTGAGAAGAATTGCTTTAAATACTGTAACTTTAGAAATCTATTTGTTTCCATGATAACCATGCTATGGAGATGAAACTGAAATGCGGGGAAGGTGAGTGACTTACAAAAATTCAGCTAGAAATGTGGTACAAGGAAATGGATCCAGAAATTCTTGCTATAGTATGTTATGTAAAATCACTGTGCTATAATACTAGAAGCCATTAAGAGTAAAAGAAAGAGCCTGAATACAAGGAACAGAGGTAGGATAAACCACCCCCAGTTTCTGTGGTAAACTTCCAAGGTTGTCCTACTCAGATGGACTGTCTAAAATCTCCGTAAAATAACCAGGTGATTACCATTGATGTGAGCTGATTCACTGGGAGACTGGAAAATGATAGGGAACGTGATAATGAGTTTAAAAATCTCTTTCCACTCATCCTTGTTTTACATATTTATAATATGCACAGCACAGGTCTCAGGATGCCTAAGATGACTGATTTTTTCATAAAGAGAACTTGTCAGGCTGATTAGCTGAGAAAGGCTCTCTTGACTGTTCAGCTGAGAAAAATTGAAGAAATTTTCTTTGATCCTGGAGGATATCATAATGGCCTGCTATGATATGAATGTGCCTCCCCACTGCCCCATAATTCAGACATGACCAGCATAATAATTTAAAAAGAAATGGCTTTTTTTAAAGGTGATTGGACCATGAGTCCACTCAATACATCAAGGAGATTAGACATCTTCACCCTTAATGTGTTTCATCAAGAAAGAAATTCCTTATTTTGCCTTCTGTCTTCTACCATTTAAGGAGGACATAGCAACAATACCCTCATTAGATATTAGTATCTTGATTTTTGACATTTTAGTTTTAATTAGTGTATGAAATAAGTCTGTGTGCTTGATACATGACTGAGTTGCTGGTCTATCATTTTTAGTGTCAGAGACAAGAAAGAAATTGCCACAAGAGAACTGGAGTGTTTCTGTAACACATCCTGAGGATGTGCATGTGATTGCAAAGAGGAGTATTGGGGAGAGGCTAAGGGAAGTCCTTTGTTTTTGGATAGATTACTGAGAATGAGTACTTATAAAACAAAAAGCTCTAAAGAATGCCCTTCTTTATTAGATTACCTGAGTGCCAATAAACAGCATGTTAGTGGAAATATGACCAATAAAAGCAATTTCTGATGGGCTTCCAGATAAAAGTGGGAGACAGGATTGTGGAAGCCATAGAAAGGTCATCTATTCCATAATTCCTAAAACTCAGCTGAATTATGTTTATTTCCTAGGGCTTTACAGAAAGAAACAGAAGCTATGAATTAAGATGCTTGGTGGAAGAAATCTAAGCAGAAAAATATTCAGGGTACTGTGTTGGGCTTCTCTTACTTCACTGCAGTAAAATAGAAGATGAGAATAAAAGGTTTTAAGATAGAGGTTATAATCAACAGAGAAGGAGACAGTAAAGAGTTGGAAAATTGGCAGACTGGTTGTATGAGAAAAAGTATATTCAGTATAGGTAACCCATGGTGGGGCTAAGGAACTCATTATTTATGAGTTTAATAAGGAAAGGAAGAAACTAGGTACCATTCCTTAAAACAATAGGAGAATGATCTCAAAATATTTTGGAGATTTTCTTGATGCACTAGAAAGTGGGAGGTAGAAGCTTTTGGTCTTTGGATGACTGATCCCTGAGGTTCCACAAATGTCTTAGACCTTTTATTTTAAGCCATTCCTTTGCCCTCTGGACATGAGATGAGTGTAGAAGCATATGTGGTGTGTGTGTGTGTGTGTGTGTGTGTGTGTGTGTGTGTGTGTGTGTGTGTGTGATTGACTGAGTCAAAAATTAGTGCTATCCAAATGTGTATGTGTAGTAAGCCTTTCAGTGGAGCATGATCAATCCACTAGAGGTAATACACCTAAAGAAAACTGATTCTGACAACTTCTAGTCAACATCTCCTTTGCTAGAGATGGATCACTCAACCCATCCTTGCTGAAAACCATAGCTGAGTTCCACAGTGCAGTAGCGTTGCTGTGTCTAGGAGATACCGTTTGTTTTACAGTAACGTTTGCCAACCTCTAGATCTTAAAATCTTTTGGACTTTATCGCAGGACCCAAATCCTCAGTATCAATTTTCTGTGTCAGTCAGACTTCCTTCTGGCAAACACCCGAGAGGAACAATGTTTAAATGTGGATATATTTTGCCTCCTGATCTCAGACATTTTAGCTCTAGTGCAGCTGGATCTATTTGCAGTGATCTTGAGAAAAGCCAGAGAGCCTGACGATGGTATAAACATGTGGCTGACACTGCTCATTTCCTGGAAGCCAAGAAGTAGAGAGAGAAAGAAATGCAAGACCAGGTACTGCTATCCTTCACAGACAAAATCCCTGTGACTTACTTCTTCCAGGTAGGAACCACAAAGGAGTTTTTAGCTTCATCTAAAGAGTAATGTTTGAATGGTTTTCAAGCATTCAGCATGTGACCCTGTGGGGAATATTTCATAGTCAAACCATAGTATGCATCTTCCACCTACTATTTGGTAAGATGACGGATTATCCTAACTCAATGTCTCTGGCTCCATTAACCTGTAGATAGAATTCTCTCAAAAAATCTTCAAGGTCTTGAGAGGTTCTATGTTTTCCTTGACATATGAAAGTAGCCACTCTTCCATGTTATAAATTATAGATTTGCCATAGTAACACCATGAATATTCAAAAATCTCACCATTTGTGGCTCCTGTAACAGTGGCCATAGTTTACGTAGGCACATTTGAGCCATGTGCGGTAGAGTTTAAAGGAGATATAATCTTTAGTAAGAAATTTCAAGTCTGTTTGGTATTCAGACTATTAAGTAGTTATTGCTAGCTGTTCTTTGCCACATGCACAGTGTGAATTAGGAATAGAAGTAGAAAAATGGGAAAGATGCCTTGAGCACATTTTAAGAACTGGGCAGGTCCTACCCAATATAGGCTGAATATTTTCAAAGATTTTGCTTGTAGACGAGAACTCACAAGTGTGTTTCTAAATGACGCAATCTAGGGAAGTATTTCTTCATTTTCAAAAACATAAATACCCAGAAGTTTCTAGGACTATGGCAAAAAGGATGTGGTTGGACTGGAAAGTTTACTTAGTGATTAAGAGTACATTTTGTTGCACAGGACCTGGGTTCACTTTCCAGCACCTACCTTGCAGCTCACAACAGCTTGGTACTCCAGTTCCAGGGGATGTAATTCCCTCTTCTGACTTCTGAAAGTATCAGACAAACATGTGGTGCACACATGCATGCAGGTGAAACACATGAGTCTAAGATATTAAAATAAATTTTAAAAATTAAAAAATTAGAACGGGATACTGCTTGAGCTGCTGGTAGACACTGCAGTCATCCACATGGGGCTGGCTTTGTAGAATCAAGGAATGAAAGAGTTTAGGATGATGGCTTCCAAACAGATTTTTCAAATATACGTGGGAGACCAGGATATACATAGTAGTGTCAGAAATGCTATAGGGAGACCATGAGAAGGCAATGCTTCAAGCTATGAACGTGGGGCCAAAGATGCAGTTTAGACTCTTGGCTGTTAGAGACATTGAGATCCTCAAATGTCTGCCAGGGACAGCCATAGGCAGTGAACACAGCCAGCTTAAGATAGAGAGAATATAGGGTGCAGCTAGTAGAGCTCAGGAGTTGGGGTGTCATATTATTTTTCTATGTGTTGTAGAACTTGGGTATTGATATACTATTTGGGGTGCATGCTTTTAGTCTTGCTATGTCTATTGTTTTATTATCATGCCAGCATTCCTATATCATCATATATTAAAAGTATGTGATTTTCTTTTTGAATCACAGGGTCTTATGCTAAAACTGCCCTTGAACTTTCAGGTTATTTTGGACTTACCTTTTCAAGCCTGATTGCAACTGTTAAGACAAAACATTATTGGAAAGGGGCTATATAGACTTTACACTATCACAGAGAGTTTTTCAGGGTAAATACTAAATGTTCTCATAGGCTTACATGTTGAAGATTTAATTTTCTCTCCAGGGGCACGATTTTTCTATATTCTGGAAGCTTTAAGATGTACCTGCCAGAGTAAGAAGATCACTAGCAGCGTAGCAGTATGCATTTGAGGGATATATTATTTCTACCCTTCTGTGTTGTTAAAGGTTCCTGGCTATCATGAGGTGAGTAGCCTTTGCAACACACTGTTGCTGCCACAATATTCTATCTTTCTGCAAATCTAAAACAATGGATGTAGCTGACCTTGGACTAAATCCACTGAAACCTTAAGGAAAATCAACCCTTCATTCTTTTAATTGTTCCCCTCAAGTATTTGTCTTAGCGATGACAAGCCCCATAATTTGTACTTTTCAGCCAGAAATACTGAAAGTTCCAAATGCATAGAAGCTGAAATGTGCTCTGTGTCCAGAAAGACACAGAAATTAGGCAACCTGAAACACTGGGACCTCAATACTGGCACTAGTGCATTTGGAGAAGGGGAATAGACTCAAAGAGGAGCATTCTCAAAGCTCAAATTTTTACTGTTTCTCTTGTTGGGTTATGGAATTACTTTAGAACTAATATTTTCCCCTTTTTTGTAATGCTCACTTTGAAATTGAAATGGCTATGCCATATTTTCCACCATTACATTTTGAAGATACATAACTTACTCGATTTTACAAGCTCCAAGCTGGGGAGAATTTGCATCAGGATGATTCATACCTGAAATCTCATTCATACAGACAGTATTTGAGATATATGCTACAAATTTGATGTTAGAATTAGTTCAGATTTTCCAGGGATATTTACATTTTTTTTAAAAATGTATTTTGTATGTGAAGAGCACATGCTTTTATGTGGTACAAGTTTTCTTCCTATTGTATGATATGGTATTATGTGTCATAAAAAGGAGTGATGGGGATGATGGGGATGTTTAGTGTTATCTCCCTATGTCCAAATACCTCCCATCATGGAAAGGAACTGTTAAAAGGTCTTTTTCATGCACTGGTGGCTTGGTTCTTGATTTTCCATTCTAAAAGAAGGAGAAGCTACATTTCTATTCTATACTTCTCCCTAGCTTGTGTTAAAGAACTTGACCAAAATCAACTTGGACAAGAAAGTGTTTATTGGCTTCCAAATCACAGTTCTCCACTGAGGAAGGTCAAACCAGTAATTCAAGACAAGAACCAAGATATGGACGTGAAGGCAGGACCTTGACAGAGTACTGCTCATTGGCTTGCTCCTCATGGCTAGCTTAATTTTCATACAATGCATGACTACCTGTCCAAATGAGTCACTGCCTATAGTAAGCTGTGCCCTCCCACATCAATAATTAATCAAGAAATCACCTCTCACCACACACATGCACACATACAGATTTGCCTCCACGCCAATCTGATGTGGTAGTTTTTCATTGGGGTTCCCTCTTCCTACATGACCCTAGTTTATGTTAACCTGGCAAAAAAAAAAAAATAGCCGTCATGGTGCTATTTGATGATTGATACAAAATATAGACTAAAAAAAGAAGATCCTGTTCGTTGTAAAACTCAGACTTACATGTTAAGTAATTATTGTAAGCTCTAACATTTTTTCCAGTAAACACATGATTTTATATGGAAAAGTTCAGCTTTAATGGAGGGATGCTGAAGGATAAAACATTCTAATGCAATAAGGTATAATGCACAAAAGAGCCTAGCTAATTTTCAATGTAATCTGTATTAAAATTCAATGTGATGTTTTGTTTTCTATTGTTTCTATAAAATAATATCTACATGTACATTATATATATATATATGCATGTGTACATATGTACGTGCATATATTTTTAAGTCTGCAAAACATTTGTAGCTATAGTAGAGAAATTAAAATATTATTAAATATATTCAGAATATTTGAAATTGTACATTTATTTTATGAGTGTGATTGTAACAATTTTTAGAAATATATAGAATCCAGGTACAATTATGCCCTGTCTACATAAGGACTCACTTAGGGTCACCAAGTAGTAGATATTTATGAGTTCTAATATGCTGAACTACATGGCCAGAACACTTTTTTATGAAGAACATGGAGGGATCGAAGTGATACAATTTGATTTTAAGACAAAAAGAAGAGAAAAAAAAGGAAAAAAAGACAAAAAGAAAACAGAAAAAGCAATCTACGGTAAGCAACCTCATTGTACACATAGTAGAGAGCTCGGTGACTCTCTCACTTATCTCTAACGAGAACAAACTGACTGAGAGTTAAAGATAGTCCTGATGAGATATCTCAAGGAGAAACCAAAAGAACCCAGATATTTTGAACTTCCTATTAATGTTCTTTTCTCTTCTTCCACCTTTAAAAAGCTGAAATAAAAATGAAAAAAAGAGTCCTTGCACAATGAGCCATGTAATCCTTCTAGTTCAATGTTGGATATCAGGTGACTGATACACAAAGCACCCATGCTATTGTCTTAGTCTTTAATTGTACACAGAGGTAATTAGTAACAGGAGAAAAACACTGTAACCACATTTATTCGGTCAGTTTGTATGTCTCTGTGATTAAAGATGAGACAATTTAATAGTGAGATGGATTGACAGGTAAAGGCACTTGCCACCAAGCCAGAATTTGAATCCGGAAGCCCATGTGGTTGAAAGAGGGAACTGAGGCCTTCAAGTTGCCCTATGACTATCATATGTGTGCCTTAGTGTCTCCACTTTCCCCCAACATACAATAAATAAATGCAAGTTAAAATAAATTGAAATAAAATTTAAAATCAATTTAGAGAGATAACTCCAGGTTAATGGTTAGTAATCAAATCTCAGATGACAAAGTACATAAAAATAATTATGAGACTCAAAAATCATAATTCATATAAATTTCTAGAATAAAGATGCCTTATGATGAAACAGACATAAAACTGAGAGAACAGAAGTTAAAGTGAGATTTTTCATCCTTTGATTTGAATCACTTATAAAATTACACTTCACATATTTTCTTTATTCTTTTTTTTTCATTCTTCCTTTGGTTTTACAAGAATCTTGCAAATTAACATGACTAACTGGCTGTATCTGTTCACTGAAGGCATTTTATTTGTCTCTACATATATTTAATATACTTTATTAAAAGCCCATATTGTTGAATAAGAATAAATAAACTTGTCCTTTTTAAATTCTATTTTACATTAGCTTAAGTGATGTCAATTATTTGATTAAGTGGACCCTTTATCTTCAGAGTTCTAAAAAAATATGAATTAGTTCTAGTAAAAATTGAGTGTGTTTCAGAACTTATTCATAATGTATCATTTAGGAAGCAGTATAATGTGTCAAAACATTAAAAATCACCTAGATCATAATATAACATGTCAGTTTGAAATACCAAATTCTGGCTCCATTTGAGATGAAAATAAATGTACATAACAAAATAAATAAAGTCCTTATTTGTTAGCATGTCCTTTCAGTTTCATACCTCTTTCTCTGAAGGAGAAACCTTTAGAAACCAAATTAGAAGCATTGAGTTATAACATCTCAAAATATAATTCTAATTCAACTACATTTTCAACCCTATCAAAATATACAGATCCTAACATTGTTAATGGAGTCTGGCTCAGTTATAGAATTCCTAATTTCCAATGACCCTTAAGAACAATATTCTGAAGCCACTTCTTATTGTACCAGTTAGTTCACATAGTACATGCAGCCCTTATACATTATCTTTGTTAAAACTGAACTGAGGTTGTTGTATTTGATAAACTTTAAAATTTTAGTTTTTGATAAAATAAAAAAAAATGATTAATTCTCATAGCTTTTTCCCAATTGCTTTCCTCTAAACTGCAATCTTATATTTAGTGTACTTCAGTCTCTTTAATGTTTTCCAAGGAAGGCCATATACTGGAGAAAAAAAATAACTCTCACATGTGGAGTAGTAAAAAAAATTAACATTTTCAAATATCCTCTTTTTGGAAAACTTATTTCAGTGAAAGTCAATTTCTACTTTAAAAGTATTACCAAATTCATAGAAATATAGGTGCGAATCCAAAATAGAAGCCTAAAAGTGAAGCAAGTGAATTAACACACAATAGTGAAAAACATTATATACCCAGAACACACACACACACACACACACACACACACACACACACACACACACACACAGAGAGAGAGAGAGAGAGAGAGAGAGAGAGAGAGACAGAGAGAGACAGACAGAGACAGAGACAGAGACAGAGACAGACAGACAGACAGAGACAGAGACAGAGACAGAGACAGAGACAGAGACAGAGACAGAGAGAGATCAGCAGAGAAATTATTACAAGGTACAAGGTCTTGGTTTCCTAGACAGTGCATGCCAATAGAGATTGCCATTGAACAGAGTTTTGAATTATTGGTCTCTAAAATCTATTCCTGCTTGTAACAATGTTGAAGTAGCATTTTCACAGTATCAAATTTCATACTTTTTTTCTGATTTCTACAACTGCATCCAAAGATGTAACTAGAGGGGGTTTTTTTTGATGAAAATCTTGCTAATGCATTTATTTTATAATGACATTTTTTGCTCAAAATAAATTAATCATATTCTATTTACTGTAGTCAATGCTTTTAGAGTTTTTGTTCATGCTAGGCTCTGATTGCAACAGTTTGCAACTACTAAATTGGTTAATTTTCACCACAGTTTTGCAAAGAATCACCTCATTGATGAATACCCAATTAAATGCTGAAAGTGGAGATTTACAAAACAACATTCTTAGTATCAGTCTCCAGGAAGTGGTACAGCTTGGTGAAATCTAATTGTCTGATATCAGAATTCATATTCTTAGGTCCTGGGAGATCCAGTCTTCAAGGATTATCCATAGAGTCCTCAATTTAGTTTCCAAGGCACTCAATAATTGTTTTTACAAATTATCATTGTAACCTTATCTTGTATCTCTCTTTGCCATCACTTACACTGGTGATCTCTAGAGATGTTATCTGCTCCTCAAAAAAAAAATGTTGACTAGCAGAAAAGTGTGGGAATGTTCTTTATATAAAGTTAAGAAAAGCCCTGCAGTTTTGTATTCATTTGTCCTAAACAGTCTTTCAGCTTATAATGTTATCAGAAACTTTTCCCAATCATTTCAGAGAAAACTTAAGGGAATTGATTATTTAACAGAATAGTTTAGAAAACACAGTCTGTAAAAATATTGTGTTCCAACATGATAAATATTCTGGAGTATCACTGACTAATTAAGATATTATATCTTTAGTCCTTTCAGTTTCATAACTTACTATTCTTCATATTCTTTATTTTTCTTCTTAATTACAACATAGCCTATTGATGTGTTAGCATAAATCACCCCGGATCCCTGATATTTTCTATGATGAATTCTCATACCCAAAGTCTAGTAGTATTTCCTTGTTGCAGCTGTTCATCACATAATTATATTATCAGCTGTATTAGTACTTAATGCTGGAATTTCTAACTTTAAAATTTAGTTATTTGTTTGTTTGTTTGTTTATTGTATATACAATGTTCTGTCTGCATGTATGCTTGAAGGCCAGAAGAGGGCACCAGATCTCATTGTAGATGGTTGTGAGCCACCATATGGTCCCTGGGAATCGAACTCAGGACCTTTGGAAGAGCAGGCTGTGCGCTTAACCACTGAGCCATTTCTCCAGCCCTAACTTTCTTAATTACACATAATTTCTTTTCTAACCTTATGGCAAACTTACAGAAGTGCTAATGCATTAAATATATTTTGAATCTTAGAGACCACTCACTCACTTTGATTTTCCAAACCATTCTTAGAGAGATTATATGCTACAATGTGTGAAATGTAATAACAATAACACTCAAAATAATCATGCTTGAAACTAGAGTCCCAGGTATTCAGAAAGGAAAGATACCTGAGGTTATAGTCATTACAAATATTTTGAAAACTGAGTTCTAAGTATGTTATTCTTATTTACTCTGAATATACTTCAAATATTTCAACAGGAAGCAGAAAATTGAGATAATAGGTGAGTAAATTAAAAAGAACTCAAGCTCTGATAAGAGAGATTAATATAATATCAATAGTAATCAATAAAATTTAAGAGATATGAAGCAAAATTGTACTCCTGACAATTAGGCTAAAAGTCAAATGTAGTAGACTGAAAGGCTCTCTGTCTGACTAATAAGGCATCAAATTCTTGCAAATGAATAAATAAAAATATTTTACAAAATGAGCCATGTGACACTTTTAGATCAGAAAGTAGAAATCAATTTGGATATCTTTACTTCAATTTTATGAGTATTATGAAATAAGCATCATTTCTTCTGCCTATCTCTCTCTCTCTGGATCAAGACTCTTCTTTTTTCTCTGTAGGGTTAAAGAAGAAGAAAAAAATGATTTTATTCATACATGAAAGCCAGGTCCTCAATGTACTCATACCTACTTTGAAAACAGAATAGCGTTTGTGTCTATTGAAACTCAGTGTTGCAGTTCTGAGCCTAATTCTGAGGAAAGGAAAGAGTACTATGAAGGTTGGGGACATGAAAAGGGCTGGGAAGAGGAGGGTAAAAGAAGAAAGGAGAAGAAAACGGAAGAAAAGACGTGATTTTCTATGAAATATTCGAGCTTGAGTTGCCAGTCGTCTGCTCTAAACATTAGAGAACTCAACATGACTGTTGTGAAAAATAAAATGATGAGCAGACGGCTTCCCAGTGGGTTTGCATGGATAAATCATCTGCAAAATGTACCCCTAGACAAATAAATTAGTTAACTTGTTGAATAGAGTAGCTTACTGTTATCCATCTGGTTGATAAATAGAGCCAAAATTATGTTGGGGATAATATAAATTTAGACCTTTGTTTTTTTTTGTTTTTTTTTTTTTTTTTTTAAAGAAACAATCCAGGAATTTCAGTTAATCTTAAAAGTCAGCGGTGCAAAGGCCACTGTTATGAGACTAAGGATGAAGGCTGTCTATTTGCAGTGATAGAAGGATAATAACGCTCCTAATCTGGCAACTGTATGCCAGATGAGTGATGCCACATCCTCTGAAATGTATTTTATTAAGGCTTCAATTCTCCATTTCTCCACTTTTCCAAATAGTACTTCTGGTGTCCGTGTGTTTGGTTGATACTTGTTGGCTCATGTATTTAGCGGTAGTACTATGGTAAGAATGTGAAATGCTCCCAGAGACTCATCAGTTGAAACACATGGCCCCACTCTTATTTGCCTCTTGGGAAAGAGATGGAACCCCACTGGCAGAAGGGGATTAACGGTCACCAAGTCTGAGGTTGCATAGCCTCGTCCTACTTGATGTCCTTACTCTGTTTCCTGAGTATGATGTCATCGGTCAGCTTCTTGTTCCTGCTGCTGTGCCTACACTACTGCTAGGTTCCTCTACCATGCCACAATGGGCAATGGCAGGTCGAAATAAACCTTTGTTCTCTAAGTTGCATTTAGCCTGCTCTCTTATCATTTCATTGAGAAAATAATGACCCCCCCTCCCCGTGATTCTGCATGACTCAATATAATGGGTGTTACATGCTATGAGATAAAAGTCTTCAGAATAGATCCTTCACCGATCCATAGTTAGGTTACTTTGTAAGCTTAGTAAGATGAGAAAAAAAAGAAACATTTCTTTTCCTGGGAACCCATGAAGCTATACTCAGGATCTGTATATAAGGCTCCTCCAAACACAATGAATCATAAATATATTTAAGGTAGGAAACCCATTTTATTCCCGGTTGTTTTTCCCATTTGTGAGTCAATAGATTTGTAAATACATAACAGATATAGACACATACATGACATTTTGTGAAGAAATACACAAATAGTTGTTGCAAAATACTGGTTTCTTCTAATAGAATACCCATGAAACAGAGTAAGACCCAGCAACCCCAGGTGCCCATGTGATTCATAGATGATATGAGATAAAAGTGTTTTGTCTGCGGTACACAAGTACACACACACACACACACACACACACACACACACACACACACACACACACAGGGAGAGAGAGAGAGGAGAGAGAGAGAGAGAGAGAGAGAGAGAACTAAAGTGTTGTAAGACTCCCAGCCCATTGCTGGATACATAATTCAGGGAAGACACAGGATTATTTGCTTTATATATAGAGAAGACATAATTCAAAGGGGAGTGAGAAGAGCTAGTGACAGTAGTTACATCAAAGATATTTTAAGAATTCACATTTTTCCATAAACTATTACTTCCCAAAAGGGAGTAAAGAACATAAGTATAATTTCATTCATTAATACATGGAATTTTACAAGAGAAAACGTAAAGTCTTTCGCTTGATATGACAAATTTTCATAAATCACAAGAGAATAGTACAAGCGATCAATAGTACCAGAAACTCTCTCCCCAAACAACCATTCATCCTGACTCCATTTTCATCCATACCTCCTGATTTCAACAGCCACTCACAGTATCAAATTAGAAAACACTAAGTGTGAAACCCGAAGGAAACCATTACTAAGGTAATGTTTCCTAACTGCAACGCATTCCACTGTCGTTGTCAATAGAATCAAGAGGCTGACAAGCAGTGAGCAATGAATCCAGGATCAATAGAATACCATATGCTTCAGGGAGAGGTTGCAATTACTGCCTTGGAAAGCACTCTAGCAAAATTTCAATATTAAGTCAATGGGCTAAAGGCCTCTATTTTGATGCATGTTATACCAGTTAAAACGAGGAAAGATATTTTAAGTTGATTCTTATGACAGGTTAATGTGTATGTATGGGGCTGGCTACTGTAAAAGATGTAAAGTCTGAGGAAGTAAACCAGCCAGCTCTCAAACCACTTCTCAGGAACCAGTATTTATAGCATGCAAATGAAGCAAAATAAGCCATCCTATGCAAACAAAGTAATATTTTGTATTTGTTTGTCCACCCATCTTATGATGTATAAAGGGACTATAATTATACCCTTTAAAATTCTACTTATTGAATAATGCAAGAGAAATCATATGCTATAGTTCTGGTTGGAGAAAATAGTCTGTCTTCATAACAAGTGTTGGGAGTCATTATATCGATGAAGTCTGTTCCTTCTGCTAAGTTGCCCCTGCTATTTTTTACTAGCCTAGAGGGCCAGTTAATCCTGTTAAAATAGTAATCTGGTGTGCCTGTCTTGATTATGGCATCCCAAGAGTCATGAGTGGCATAATCCTATTCATTTTAAACTAACAATAAGAATGCTTCAAGTTTTTATATGTGTGTTTATCATAAAATCATTGAGATACATTTGGGGGAGTCTTAGTTTCAGCAGAATTGTCAACTTCACTCTGAGGTATGTCATACTCAATAATCTTCGCTCCCTGGAGGAAAGCCATCCTCATATTTAGTAGAAAACAGATGTAGGCTAAGTTAACACTGATGCTGCCGATGACACAGTCCACAGCAATTTCTTTTCAACCCTCTGTGATAGGAAATTAACAATATTTCAGCTGAGGAAAGTACAGTAATTGGCAAAGCAGGATGAAGTTTCTAAAAATGAAATGCTTTGACCTACATAGTAAGGTGTAGGGAGAAAAGGGAAGAAACTTCGAGCAAATAATCTTGACATTCTGTAATACCCAGATGGTTATTAGTTAATGATTATTTGTATACAGTCAAGTGATCATCTTTAATTAACTGAAGGTACACATTACGGAGTAAGAAGAATAAAAAAAGGCATCTGCCTTAGATAAAGCAGAATATACTACTATTTTTGCAACTTTTCAGTTGTTATATTTGTGTAAGTTATTTAATGGTTTGGTCTTATTTATGCGTTTGTAAAATTAAAAAAAAACAAAAACAAAAATAATCAATTCTTGCTTATGGAAATTTGATTTACCAGAGAGCAAGCAACAGTTGCGTTCTTATCACTAAAGGAGGAAGAGAGTTAGAGGAAAGGATGAAAGGGACATGAGTTTTATCTTGCTGCGGTATGGTTATAGTTTTTCTTCTATCTTATTATGTTAAAAATATTCTAGCAATACCAAAATATATTATTTTGTTCATGTACAGGTGGGCTTATATAGATATTCCTAACACCTGTTATTAATCACTCATCTCTGGTAATGTCCTCAATGAGCAATGCCAATGTATTAACTGTTACTTTACTTTTCATACAGATGTTGCCCAGAAACTCCAAAGCAGCTTATGTTGTAAGTGTCTTTGCCAGGTTGCTGAGCTAAAGCAAGTTTGAAGAGGGAACATGAATAGATAGTAGGTTTAATGATATTTATCATATTTGGGGGTGTGCCAAAGCGAGGGATGCCTGTAGGGAAATGTGAAAGGTAACGTGACTCCTGATGTAAATGTTTGGTTATAGAAACAGATCTGACTGATTCCACAGTGGATATACATAATGAACAGCCTACTTGTCCATCATTTGTATCTAGATAATTAGGACACTAGCAAATAAACCAAGTGATGGTATGATTAATAAGAAGAAAACTTTAAGCCGGGCGTTGGTGGCGCACGCCTTTAATCCCAGCACTCGGGAGGCAGAGCCAGGCGGATCTCTGTGAGTTCGAGGCCAGCCTGGGTTACCAAGTGAGCTCCAGGAAAGGCACAAAGCTACACAGAGAAACCCTGTCTCGAAAAAACCAAAAAAAAAAAAAAAAGAAGAAGAAAACTTTAGTCATTAAAAATGGCGCACGCCTTTAATCCCAGCACTCGGGAGGCAGAGCCAGGCGGATCTCTGTGAGTTCGAGGCCAGCCTGGGCTACCAAGTGAGCTCCAGGAAAGGCGCAAAGCTACACAGAGAAACCCTGTCTCGAAAAACCAAAAAAAAATAAATAAATAAATAAAAAAAAAATAACCACCGCTTATTCTGGTGGTTGAATGAGAATGGCCACCATAGGATTATATGTTTGCATGTTTGGTTTCCAGTTGTTTAGGAAGGATTGGAAGGTGTGGCTTTGTTAGCGGATGTGTGTCACTGGAGGGTGGGCTTTGACAGATTTGGTCTTGCTCTCTCTGCCTCCTGCCTGTGGATCTGGATGCAAAATCTCGGCGACTTCTACAATGCTATGCTTGCCTGCTTGCCACCATGCTGTCCACCATGACGGTTATAAACTAGCCATTAAAGCTGCATTCAAGACCCAATTAAATGCTTAAAAAAAAAAAAAAAAAAAAAAAAAAAAAAAAAAAAAAAAAAAAAAAAAAAAGGTTGCTTTGGCCTTGATCCAAGGAAGAAAACAGTAGCTAAAGCCCTTAGCCAATCCATATGGTAGAGAAGCAGGATCTGGTAACACTACAGGTGGGAAGAAGGGAACATTGGCCTGGATGAATAACCACTTCGTTTCTCATGTTGGTTTCACTATATCGCTTGCTACTATGAGACATATATGTCGAGCCTGGTCGTGGTGGTGGTGGCGCCCACCTTTAATCCCAGCCCTCAGGAGGCAGAGCCAGACAGAAATCTGTGACTTCGAGGCCAGCCTGGTCTAAAGAGCGAGATCCAGGACAGGCATCAAAACTACGCAGAGAAACCCTGTCTCGAAAAACAAAACAAAACAAAATAAAACAAAACAAAAAGACATATGTGTCAAGACTTTTGAGTTTAAATAAAAGAAAATTAACATTACATGACACACAACATAAAATACTTGGCATTTGATCACATAAATTATCAACAAATTTAATAAAACTGAAAAATATGTGGAAAAGTGGAGAAAATTGAATGATTGAAAGGCAAATCACAAATGAAATATATTTAATTATTGTAACACAATATTAGGCATATAATGAATGTTCTAAAAATATCAATAGTTTACAAATAAGTTAATACAAAATGTTAACTAAAAATGTCTAATCTGAATTTGAAAAGCCATTCTACTAAGAAGTGTTACAAATGAAGGAAAAGCAATCTTTTCTTTAAAAATGGTTTTTGATTTTCTTATCTGAGTTATAATTCTTCTTGGCTCAAATATTAACTTTTGGATTAGCCAGCTAACTCATTTTGACTTATAGTTTTTCCACTGTTTTCCTCTTTCTAATTTATTGGTTTTGTTAAGTGAGTATATAGTGCAAGCAAACAAGGGAATTAAAAAATGGTATGTGGTGAAAATAAATAAAAGAAAGAATACTCTGTGTAATTTGGAGCTAATCCATTTTCACAGTGTTTAAAACTTGAAATGTTAATTTTCTCTGTTGTTAAATATTTACTATGTAGCTGAAAATGAGATTACTGAACAAAAAAAAATAATTAGATGAGTAAAATAAACCAAGTATGTACAAAGCTTATCATTAGTCATTTGGAATGAATTTAATATAGTTTTAGATCATGAGACCCTTTACATCACATGAGAAAATATAATAGGCCACTCTGCTTTTACTCACATTATTGGAACACACACATATATATATATATATATATATATATATATATATATATATATATGTGTGTGTGTGTGATGCTCTTACATTAACCACATAGGGTCAAACATTCAGTTCATGCTGAAGTTAATAATCCATCTGTCTTTCAGTAATATTGACCTTTCAAGTTTATATAGCATCTCACAATTACTTCAGCTCACATTTGAAGTTCTATAATAAAATCCAAACTTTTACATAATACTAAATTAAAGATATTAAAATTAACGTCTTATTTTTATATGCCTGACACTGCCACAATACACACACACACACACACACACACACACACACACACACACATCACACTAACTACTGGACCAAAATATATATTTAATGCATTAAGTATAATATGTTATTTTAATACATATCGTGAAAGGTCATAATTTGTATCTGAAATTTTCATACATAAGAGATTGCATATGATCAAATTCAGAAATATAACTGTCCTTTTATCATTTGATTGTTACAGGATCCTTAAAAATTATTAATGATTATTTTATTAGGGTTATTATTTTCATCAAATACCATTTAATTTATATGAATTGATCTATGTTATACTTTACTGGCAAAAGTAAGCATTTGTATTCTTTTAATGAGGCACATCAAAAACATTATTACAATGTCAGGAAACCTCCTGGAGACTTGCTTTGTCTTTTCTCTAAAGCAAATAAGTCATTATGCTTCCTTTGAAAATCTCTAAAGCAGATTCAGAAATGAAAAAGCTAATGCCCTTATAGAAGTATATATAGATTCCGATTTCATCTCATTTTACAAAATAAGTTCAAAAGGAGGATCTGAATTTCACTAAACTTGAATGATTTATATGATCAAATACTATTTAACCCCTGGAAATTTAACCTGAGAATGCTAATATTCCTTGAGTCTTCATTTATCTCTGTCATTTTGCAGAACATAATATTAAGGCAGTCAAATATTGCTGGCTCCTAACAACCAAAAATTGAAAAGAAAAACTAAAATCCTGACAATATTAGAGAAGATAGAAAAATTAGTCATCTTAAAATTTAGAGTAGGGTGCAATTGAGAATGACTATGGTGTCTGAAAAGGGTTGTAATTCTTAAGCACAGGAACAATGTAATGATTAGTAATGAGGATCTAGAGGGTGAATGCATGCAATCACAGTTATACTTTCTAATTATACATCACAAGGCACCTATGCACATATACACTAATAGTAAAGAAGGAATTCATTCTAATTGTACCTGGCCTGCTGTGGGATGTTCTGTATGCTGTGAATGTCTTACCCTGATTGGGTGATAAATAAAACCCTGGTTGGCCAGTAGCCAGGCAGGCAGTATAGGAGGAATAAGCAGACAAGGAGAATTCTGGGAAGGAAAAACAGAACTGAGAAGGAGACACCTGTCATCTGGGAGCAGCATATAATGGCACACAGGTAAAGCCATGAAAAAAGTGATGACATATAGATTAACAGAAATAGGCTGAGCTTAAGTGTAAGAGCTAGTCAGTGGCAGGCCTGAGCTAATGGCCGAGCAGTTTTAATTAATATTAAGCCTCTGTGTGTTCATTTGGGTCTGAGTGGCTGCGGGACTGTGGCACTGCCTGAATGTGAGACTGCAGGACTGTGGGACTGCGGGACCACGGAAGCTGGGTGGGACCAGGAAAACTTCAGCTACACTGGCCATTTCCTGGTATGAAGTTACAAATGCATAATACCAAGTAGAAAACAGAAGGAATGAGTTAATATTCACAGATAGGTAAACCACTCTGGTTTTATACATATATACATTCTAAGGTAGTATTTTTGCTCAACATTAAAAAGGAAAGTAACTAGGGACTTTTAAAACAAACTCCTATCATAGTAAAATCATTCTGTAGATAAGGTGGAGACTCTTGGATTTCTCTTTTGCAAATTCAATCTAAAATTAGTGATTGAGCAATCTGGTGGTAACTAGTTAAGGATTGTAGGAATCACTAGTGAGGTGCTGGAGGGTTAGTCTCTGCATGTGTCCAATTGTCACGAAACCCAGCCCCTAACAATGACTAAAAATAGTCTTCTCTGCTTTTGGGATAGGAAAGGCATATGTTGTTTGTTCAGTAGTATCTATTGCCTCATGGTCTTCTATGTCATGTTTTCAACCAGAAGTATCCTAATTACATATGGTTCTGAAATGTCTTCCTTTATAAGAGTTGCCATGGTCAGAATGTCTCTTCACAGCAATAGAACATTGGGAAACACAGAATTCTTCTCATGTTATAAGGAAAACAAAGGGTAGAAGCAAGCTTTCAGGTACACATACTGAGGAGAACAAGAAACAAAACAAATAAACAAACAAAAAGCCTTGAATTATAATGTGGAGCAGACATTAAATTACCTTTTTCCAAGATAAAACCTCAGTGCCTGTGATTAGATTTTTCTCTCTGACTATTAACTGCTCACCCTGTTAGAACAATCACAGTGTAAAGAAGCATGAATTATATTTTGTCACCTTTTAGAACATCTGAAATATATATGTACATACATATACATATATATTAGCCAATTTGCCATGGCTCCAAAGGTTCTGTATCTTCTGACCTTCCTCTAAATTTCCGACTTCATTTCCTGCCAAACTCCCTCTCTCCCTAATTGAACACAGCTACAACTGACAGTTCCTTACAGCAAAGCCATTCTACTAGAAACTCAAGGCCTTTGCTTCTCTCCTTTCTACCAGGGAAGCTTTCTTCCATCCTCAGGCATTTGTTTTTTCTTTTGGCTCTCAGTTTTGAGCTTAAATGTGAGTTCCTTGAGGTGTCCTTCTTTGGATGCCTAACAAAATCTGTATAACTATTTTCTTTGGAGGCACACATGCAGTTCTCAGCAAAGAAAAAAAAATGTGTGCTGATTGCTTCATCTTGGTTTCAAACATACAGCGGAAGTGTCATGTATAAGGAAGCCATTTTGGCTTGCTCACATTTGACTTTCTCTGCCTTTCTATCTCTGTCTCTCTGGCCCTCTGTGTGTCTCTTTCCACCCCCTTAAAGGATTTTCTATATAGCCTAGGCTGTTTTTGAACTTAAGAGCCTTCAGCCTTATATCTGGAGTATTGGGATTACAGATATGTACCACCATCATCTGGTATATCTTTATTTGCCAGGTTGGGGATTAAACACTGGGATTGCCATATGCTAAGCAAGCTTGCTACCATTGATTTATATCCCCAATTATTTGAGTTTTGTGAATTTCTAAGTTCTGACTAGTCCATGTAATCAGTAGTACAGAGTCAATGCTGTGCTTCCTCACTGTCACTGTCACTCACTGAAAGTAGTACCATGATAAGACGTGCCCTAAAGTGGACATCTTTACCCAGTAGATATCTTCTCTTAATTAGTTTGATATGTAATTTTAATCTGTTCCCTTAGCATTACGAAATTTATCTGTTACAAAGACATTGTTAAAAAATTAAAATTTACTTGAGATAAGAGTATTTGTTCTGAAATATATCCTGAAAATATATCATATTTTTATAAATTTTCAGATAAATGTATAAAGGAATAGGGTCTCTTAGTGGTGACATAACTACAATACTTTGAAAACATTAATACACTTCAGATATCCCCTGAGAGATTAAATGCACAGGATTCTGCAGGCCATCTTCACAGTTTTTGAATCATGATCAGGGCCAATTCTAACCTCAGATAGAGCTGCTTTTGCACCTGCAGGAAATGCCATTTAAAATCCATGGACATGAAAACAAAAGTGAAGCCATGCATTTGGAAATGAATCTCATATTGTAGAGTATAACTTTCTGTTAATGACTGTAGTTTACTCCTAGTTTCTACACTACCCCGCTCTTTATGATAGAATATCAACTTAAAACCTGTTAGACATTTGGATTACTCAACATGTCAGGTATTTAGGAATTTCCAAAACTCTGTGGCTAAGTGTATAAAGTATCTGACATGACTTCGAAAAAATAGAGATCAAATTGTAATTAAAATAACATTGTGATTTACTTTCTTCTTGCTATTGTTTTATTTCTGGTGCCTTCATAACTTCTGTTCTTAGCAATTAACATCAACAGGTTAAAGTGTATTTAGAATGAGGAATTATTAGTTTAAATACTTATTCAGCAAGGTTTATTGATCAGAAGTTATGCATAACTTTAAAAAGGCATATGACTGGTTTTGCATCCATTCTGTTAGTGGGTGTCTTTTTATAGACGAATTGAATCCACTGATATTAAGGGACATTAATGACCAGTGAGGTCCCAGGCAGTAGGATCTGGATCCATCCTTGATGCTTGAGCTGGCTTTTTGGAGCCCATTACCTATGGTGGGACACCTGGAACAGCCTTGATGCAGGGGGAGGGGCTTGGTCCTGCCTCACCTGAATGTATTAGTTTTTCCTGTAAAGGTAATGCAGGCCTCACCTTTATGGAGGAAGAAGTGGGAGGGGGTTGAGGGGGGAAGGCTGGGGGTGAGGGTGGAGGAAGGAAGAGAGGGGGATCTATGTTTGGTATGAAAAATGAAAAAAAAATTCTTAATAAAGAAAAAAAGGTACATGACAATTTTTAATATGCTCATGTGTACAGAAGTAATATTGTCAAGTATTCATTCCAACTGAAAGTATTTTATATATGTACTATGAGTGGCTTAGACTGGTGTGAGAAGAAAGACATATAAAGCAAATTTGCTTTATTAAGAAAATAAAGACATTCTAGCTATTCTGTTTTTTAAGTGATAGAATAGATTACAGGGAATAGGTACCAATAGCTTTGTCATTTTTAATTGAGAGTGGGGCCAAGAACAAGGAAACATAGGTGAGGGAATGTAAAAGAAGATGGAGTATAGAAGGCTAGATAAACAGATTAAAGTAGGCATGAGTATGACGAGTCTCAGAAATAAAATAGGTAGATTTCTAGGCAATGTTAAGTGCCAGCAAAAATAAGAAAGAAAGCTAAAAAGCAATCTAGTAGGAAACCAAGGTGAAAATATGTAAAATTGGTGTTTTATGAAGAAGCAAGAAGTAAGCAACTGGAACAACAAATACAGGAGCAGGTACCCCATAAGAGAAGATATAGATGAATACAAACAGAAATTGGAATGAAGGAAGTGAATAAATTTGTGTGTGTGTGTGTGTGTGTGTGTGTGTGTGTGTGTCTGTGTGCGTGCTCACGTATTGTGTGCATGTGTAATAAACAATGAAGTCAACCATTTCAGTCATGAAACTTGGTCTTGATGGAAGGATCAGAAGAGGAGCTGTGGTTGTGGGACCTGTGCTGTATCCACATGTATACCTGAGCTTTGTGTAAAGATATTTAACTTGAAATGGCACAGGGATTTTAAAGGCCTAGATCCACCTCCCAAGACCAAAAGAAATGATACAGGAAGGTATCCTAGAAGCATGATCAATAGGTCCATGTTCTCCTTCCTATCCCAGTATTATCATTTCCACACTGCTGTGTTCATCAGGTTGCAATGAACATGGATTGAAATTTGTTCAATGGCCATTGATGAAATACAAAGATACTGAGAATGGTTACATTCAGGGGGGCATTAAGATGGGAGAGAAATGGGATGTTTGGCTGGGACACTGGGAATCTGACTTTAGGGTATTAGAAGTTGAGTCCCATGAAGTCAGTAAGCTCTAGGGAGAAGATGTGAGGGTTTTCAGTAGGTAACAAGCCTGTGATACAGGTTCCGGGAAATACTGATACAAGGGACAGAAAGCTAGATCAGTGTTTACTGAGTTCTCTATTTAGACGTATAATGGTATAATAAATTTAGATCATAAAGTCCAAAGCATGAAACAGAAGTTCTTAAAAGCAAAGGGAGAGGATTTTGAAAAGGAGCCAAATACAAAGTCGGGAAATGAGAATGTCAAGTTTTGAAAGTAGAACTCTGTTAGACAATTTCAAGTGAACTATGACATGGAACACTGAAGGATAGGTCATGCCAAAGAGCGAGACCATCCTTCTGGTCTTGATCTCTGATATCTTTTTTAATTTTCTGAGAGAGGGTTTCTCTGTGTAGCTTTGGAGTCTTTCCTGGAACTTACCCTGTAGTTCAGACTGTCATTGACCTCACATAGATCTGCCTACCACCCGAGTGCTGGGATTGAAGGCATGTGCCACCACCACGTGGTGATCTCTAATATCATAAAAGTATAGGAAAAAGCATTATGATACCTGGAGAGAGATGAGTTAAAACAGAGTTTTATGGAATGATTTATCAGTCTTAGGAAGATTTCCCATAATAGAAGGGAGGTGCCATGGCAGCCAGTGACTGCCACCAAGGATCATAACTGTTGACTTTGTCTACTGTGGGGAAATAAATAATGGAGATTTACATTATAAAAACGGACTTACTCTGGTTCTCAAATTCAGGGTTGCATTCCTCTTTACAAATGTCCTCCTAATATTGAAATCGCTAAAGTCTCAATGAAGATTCCTACAAAGCAGCCATTCTTACCCAAGCCTCTGTTTGCAAACACTACCTACATCGTCTAATGCTGTATTGGACAAAGCATACAATAAATTTAATGATTTCTCTTTTATGCTTTATGATAATAAATAATAGAAGAAATAATAAAAATAAAAATGAATAATAAATAAAAAAAGACATTGGCAACACTGAGAAAGTTGATTTTTAACTACCCTAGTAGATATAATTGGTCAGCAAACACAAAATCCAATCCAAATAGCCATATCTCATCTCTGGCTCTTCAGTGGAGAAAAGGAAAGGAAGAAAGGAAGAAAAGAAGGAAGGAAGGGAGGAAGGAAGGGAGGGAGGGAGGGAGGGAGGGGAGGAGGAAGGGAGGGAAGGAGGAAAAAAGAGAGAAAAGAGATGGTATTTCAGCCTTCTGTATAATTTAGTCCATATGAACATCTTTGTTCCATTGGACATAGGTGAAAATGCAAGGAGAGGTTTCTAAAAGATTATTTTCCTTTAGACTGTCCTCTGTCTCTTCCTCCAATATTACCTTCTCCTACTAAGCATGATACAAGTGTCAAGGGATGCAACATCCACATTGTCCTTGTAAGACAATGAACACTAGAGCATAAAGGTAGCAGTAAATGATGACTAATGGAGAGAAATAACGCCCACTAACATACTGCCCCAGGAAACTGAACTATAACTAACCTCCTTCATGAAAATATTGTCCTGGGTACTGAAAGACTCCCTTTTCCATTACTTTAATTATACAAATATTTACTGATGAAGATGACATAGAGAAGCACTAAGTCTAGAGTGACAGCTTTGATATGCTTGAGGAATACAGGCAGTGGGCATAAAGCAAAAAGAACACTAACCACTCAGGCTCCTGCTTACTGCGAGAGTGATGAGACTCAGTGAATGCATGGAATACTGGCATGATGGATTGTGACTCATCTCTGCTTGTGTTAGGTAAATTTCAACTTCGTGTTTTCATTAAGTCATTTCAGTGCTCATGTGAAGCAATTTATCACTTTGCTATTTGGGAATTTTTAATGTACTTTATTCTCAAAATATCCTGAGGGGAAAAAAGGTGTCTTTAAGAAGGGGCTATGTTATTAGTGATGTTGTCATCAAGTGAATTACAGCTGGACAGAGACATGTTGTGGTAATGTTCCAATGCTTTCCTCTCAGTCCTAAAGGGACACTTTCTTATTGGAACTCAAAGAGATTTTTAAATGACTCATACAGCCTTTTTGTGATTGTGGAAAATATATTTCCTGTTTATTCTTCATTAAGGTAAAATGTAAGAATACATCAAAAATGAACATCAAATAATAAATGCCATTTATTAACTAGTTACGACACACATTATGGCACACTCATTATGACACACAGCAAGAAAAGTTATATCAATTACAACGATACTTAAAAGATACCATTTCTTACATATGCAAAATAAATTTAAATATCTCTCTCTCTCTCTCTCTCTCTCTCTCTCTCTCTCTCTCTCTCTTTTGGTTTTTCGAGACAGGGTTTCTCTGTATAGCTTTGCGCCTTTCCTGGAGCTCATTTGGTAGCTCAGGCTAGCCTCGAACTCACAGAGATCCACCTGGCTCTGCCTCCCGAGTGCTGGGATTAAAGGCATGTGCCACCAAAGTCCGGCTTAAATATCTCTTATTTTCATGTGCAAATACAATTATAGTCTTTGTG
Source organism: Peromyscus maniculatus bairdii (assembly GCF_049852395.1). Lineage (NCBI taxonomy): Eukaryota > Metazoa > Chordata > Mammalia > Rodentia > Cricetidae > Peromyscus > Peromyscus maniculatus. The sequence goes on along the minus strand of NC_134868.1, from coordinate 22,985,597 downwards.
TTCATGTGCATGTTAAATACAATATATGATATTGCATGTATTAAAGGGTCTATAATAACACAGTAGTAACTTAGCTTGTCTTTGGAGTTGATGTATATACATATGTGTGTGTGTGTGTGTGTGTGTGTGTATCTTAGAGAAGGAGACACATATGTTAACTTTAAAGATACAAATGAAATATTTTCAGAAATACTCTAAGTACTGTGGTATAATGAGGTTTTTGAGCTTTTCAGATTTAAAGAAGCAAAAGTGACCATCATGACTGTGAGGATAACAACCTGATGGCCTGAATGTTATCAATCTAACATCCTGGAGGGGATGTGGAGACAAACAAAATGCTTCCTTTCAATAATTTTGAATCTTTCAAATACATTCTGAATTGGCCATAAGCGAATTTCTACACTGTGTCGTAGAGTTAAAATTGAATTATAATCAACTTACAAGCATTTCTCCCCCATAATGAAGCAAATGATAGAAATGATGAGCAGCTGAGGATGTAGCGACTGGAGAGAGAAGAAAATGTAGCAACAGTTTACACTTCGCATAAATCAGAGAAACAAATTGGTTGATTAAGCTGCAATATTTCAGCTGAAGAAAAAAACAACTTTATTTGGGAAATCGCCTTCAATAATTGTGCTATAAGTTTCTTTAATGTTGGTATTTACTTACATGCCTGTCTCAGTATTTTCTACAATGTGAGGCAGAGAGCCCCGGCCCCTTCATGCTGCAAAAGAGGGCTCTTCGGCAGAAGCTGGAGACCGAATTATCATAAGATTTAGTCAATATAAGCAAAAGTGTAGTGATAGTAATTTTACATGGGAATGGGGAGCTTCGCAAGATATTGGAATTTTAAGAAATTACCATAGAAATTATCATAATGCTTTTGTATGTTTTACACAAAAATGTGATAAATGTGTGAATTAACTTAGAAAGTAAATGGCTTTCTTCATTAGGACTACAAACACTAGATACTATGTTTCTTTATGATATAAGAGGATGAGATGTATATAACCCTCTAGCGGAGCATCAGGAACTGCAGAATCCTGTTTATTTAGCCTACTCTGACCTCAGTTAACAGTGTCTGATGTTCTACTCGGTTCCCTAGGCTTGATATGCAAAGATATCTCTCTCTCTCCAAAGAATCTTCCCAGCTTGCTGTGCATAGAAAAGTACAGGCACAATGCTTTTTTGAAGTTCTAGTTCCTCAGGCAATTTTAACTTGATGTAATCAATACACCAGTTCGCCATATTTGAGATAACCTATTTTTTTAACCTGTTCAGTGATTTCTCGTTTGTTGTCTCATTTCAAAGTATAGTGGTATGCTGTGGGATGGTCTGTATTTCAAATTGGTCTGATTGGTCAATAAATAAAACACTGATTGGCCAGTGGCCAGGCAGGAAGTAGGTGGGACAAGGAGAGAGGAGAATTATGGGAAGCAGAAGGCTGAGGCGGAGAGACACTGCAGCCACCGTCATGACCAGCAGCATGTGAAGACACCGGTAAGCTACCAGCCACGTGGCAAGGTATAGATTTATGGAAATGGATTAATTTAAGCTATAAGAACAGTTAGCAAGAAGCTTGCCATGGCCATACAGTTTGTAAGCAATATAAGTCTCTGTGTTTACTTGGTTGGGTCTGAGCGGCTGTGGGACTGGCGGGTGGCAAAGATTTGTCCTGACTGTGGGCAAGGCAAGAAAACTCTAGCTACAGTGGTACCTAATCATTTTCTTTTAGACATGAATATCAAATAAGTGCAAATTGAATTATCTTTTGCAATATGATGATCTTTTGCATGTTTCTTATCATATTCAGTGTGAGTAATACCACCTGGAACACATCTTACATAGTACCACAAACATATGGACATAGGTACTATTTACATTTATTTTCACATGCATATATATATTATTTTTGCTTCGGATGCTAGTTAAAATGTTTTGGTTGTCTGTTTTAAAATCATTTTGAGAAGAAGTAAAAGTTTTTAAGAGTTAAGATTGACACTTAGGAGCTTAAAACTTTTCAAAGAAAATAAACATGGCCGTCCAGGTCCTCCAGTCATCCCGTCTCACCAGGGTACTGAAGCATGGATTGTAAATGGAAGATCTCCCACTGTTTTGAGATCTCAGCTGCACAAAGTTGCAATATTTTAAGAAATGACAGCCTCAGCTTCCAAGATAAACTCCCTTGAACTTTCTTTGGAGTTCTCCAGTTTTATTTCCCCTCTTTTTAATTGAGTTCCTCAAATTTTACAGCTATGACAGAGAAATACAAGTGTTGTTCCTTCTGTGTAAGTTATACACTTTTCCCTTAAATAGACTTAAGTATATTTACTCATAAAGCCTTAATAGAAAGTGAAAAGGCGAAGAGCTAGAAAATTGGGAAATAGGAGAAAAAAAATGTTATTCTGGTAGCTGTTTGTAAAAAGTTCAATCATCAATTAATTCCATAAAAGGAAGATAAAATGGAAAGTATAAATTCAGAATCTACATTGCAAATTGAGAGACATTTAAATTACAAAGTCGTTAACTCCCTTGTTTTTTAATTTTCATTTAACTTACATGGAAATTATCAAACAAAGACTTTCTGGTTTAAGCATAAAAATCAATAGAAATATAACTTTGTTCAACCTTGATTCAATTTATTTCATTTCATACAAATAATTGCATGTCTTTTCCTAACAGTTTCAGAGAGCAATTTTTTTAAATATCTTATATATGTACATGGCTTTGATTTTTAATATTCTGAGATATTTAAAAAAAATGAGACCAGAGAGTGGAAGAGAGAAAAACCACCCAAGGTGAAGGGTCAGGAGGGAAGAGCTCTGGAAACCATGCAATAGCACCGAAAGAGATGATGTGACCGCTGAGGTCACAGGAATGGAACCCACACTGAAGAATCAATTCCAGATTTATTATCTTGCTGGCTGTATGCTGAATCTCTAATTAAAGTCGTAATTTTCAAAGTTTAAAGTGATGTCTGAATACACCGTGCCAAATTTGGGTTTGCATTATGGCTTGAAGTCAAAAATACTGCTTGTATTCGTAGTAATAAATATCCTGCAATAACTTAGTAAGAACAAGCCACAAGAGAGGCAAAAATTGTGGCCTACAAGGGGCTGTAAAGATTGTGAACTGTCTCCTTATTTACCTGAAAAACAACTCCCAAGTCTTGTCATCATAAAATCGTACTTCTGTTAATATTGACTTTATTTCTCAGATTTTCCTTTGCATTTAAATGCATATGGTCTTATGTTTATCCAAACTTTTTAATATGACAATTTTGACATGGTCTCCCATAGTTTCTAAAGGATATCAGAGAAAAGATATCTTATCATAATGTATAGAAGTATTAAAGAGAAAAAATGACAATATGATACAGGACTAGATGGTAATATAACAGAAAGTAAAAGTATACACTGAAAATTTTATACTTTATTACCACACACACATACATACACACAATTATAAGAGAATCAGACCTTGCAATAACAAAATACTTGCATTATTTACTATGAAAATTTCCAAGACTTTTATAACTTTAAACATATTCATTTTTAAATTACATTTTGAATGAGTATTTTGACTATAAAACTTGAAGTGCTCTCATCTAGCAAACCAGTTAATTCCACCACACTTTACAAAGAACAACCAAACTTAGTGTCAAACATGGCTACAAACTTGAGCAAGTGCTGTATGCTATGACCTTCAGTTTTCCCATTCATATTGCAGAGATCAGTGTTATAGATAGATCATAACGATTGATTCAACCAATTTACCCTAACCTTATATTTCTCTGAATTACTATACTACTCAAATTTAAAGACTGACCAGCCATAACTGATTAAAATAGCATCTGTTTCTGTTAAAAGTGAAGAAAAGCATAGATTGTCTTTGAAGATTCTTTTAACCTTACAACTACAAACATAAGATACTCTAACTATGATATGTTCCATCTTACATTCTGACTTATGTATGTCAGGACTTAAAAATCTGTTATTCTTAGCCACCACAAATATGTTTAAAATAAAATTCCAATCTGTTTAATTTTATACTTTGAATATTATCAATCTTATCTGATATTAGAGAGATATACCTGTAAAAGGGAGACATTGCCTTAGATCAAAGTTTGAAGCAAAATTCTTTTTAATTATTTTTCACTTTCTCCTTTTTAGATTCATGACATCAACTCTTCTAAAGTCCCATTACAGAGGTCTCTTAAGGACAATGAGCTCTGAACTGTAAGTCAGTCCTTCATACACCTAGAAATAGCTCTGACTTAGTCTTGTAAACTGGGGTAATTTGTTCAACCTGTCTCTAGTTCCTCATCTATGAAATTAAATACAGGACAGGTGGGGTTGAACATCTTTTCATACCTAATAGGCAATCCTCTGTTACATTAATGTGCATGTAATTTTTAGAAGAGCTTCAAATTTTATGTGAACTTTCAATTTGACTACAGAGCGAAGGAGTAATAGCTTGAGGATTCTTAATGCGGTCTTAACATTTTCCTGTCACTTTAAATTATTAAAACAAACCCAGTGTAAAGATTAAGCCTGAACTCAATATCAAGTTTGGTCCTTTCTGTGATTAACAAAAGTTCATGACCTCTAGTACCAGAAGGGACATCAGTGTGCACTTTAGCTCCTCTGTCTACCTTTGTGCTTGGAGTCTGAGAAAGACAGGATTTGCTCTAGGATTGTTATCACTCCACTTCTCTTTCTCCTCTGAATTCAGATCTTATAGTGTGGGAGACTTTGGGAAATGGAGTGAGGGCTGTGCTGAGTAGGACTTGTAGCAGGAAGGCCAGGAAGTTGGTCTGCTTTCATCACTGTTCCTTGTGGACTTGACACAGAGCAGTGTACAGGAGCTAGACTTTCTTGTCATAAGAGTTACTATGTTTTCAGGGTTTATTATGAAAAGTGTTAAGACATTAATAATTGTGATGGAGAAAATCTGAAACTATTTCCATTATTAAAAGAAAAAAGAATGAAAGAAAAGAAATCTACAGCATCGTCTGTTGTTATTTCTGGAACAAGACCATCTAGCCTAGGAATTTATGAGCCAACTGAGCAGAAAGAAAAAGGTGTGATTTTTGACTTGACATTTGCACTTCTCTTAGCACGTAACTAATTTCACAGCACAAGCATCTTTTATCTCCTTTCTTTGAAGACGTATCAGAGAATTTCATTTTGAAAGAACACTGGTCTGCAAAAGAAGGTCACATGGATTGAAATAGTGATTTGCATATGGGATTTAAATTATTCCTAAAGTCTGAATATTGTCAAATTAAGCATCAGGTGTTATTATTTGATCTGATAGTTGTATTTGAATCTCTGTTTTCCTAAGGTATGCCTTTTTCTCATTGAGACACACTATTGAAGATACTGATTTTGAAATACTTTTCTTAAAAGCTGTAAGTTTTGACTTTAGTCTGGGCCAGAACAGCATGGTTTTCAAGGTTAATGTGGAAAATTAAGAACTTACAATATCACAAATGGAATAATATTCCTGAGCAATACTACTTTGTTTTAGTTGCTTTGTTTCTAAGCCTAAAAATTAAAAGACCAATTCTTTGGCTTTGATTATTAGAATATATCACAGTTAACTTTTTGTAGTTGTTGCTAATGTTATGTTTTTTTTTTCTGGGCCTTACTTGAAGAAACATTAAAACATATAAAACATTATAACCTTGTCTAGTCATTGATTTTATTTAGCTGTGCTGTTCCACACAGTTGAATGGCCAAGGCTGTTGACTCCAAGCAAACATGACTTAAGTGATTTTACTCCACAGAATTGTCTTTCTCTGTTCTCTTTCTATAACAAAACAACTTAAACTGGGTAAATAGTAAACAAGAAAATATATTTCTCATCTCCACACAAGTTGGGAATTCTAGGGTAAGGGGACAGGCAGACTCATTCACTGTCTGAAAATGGAGCCTTAATCAAATGGCAGATGAGTGGCAGAGAATCATGTGCTTTGAAATGGTAGAAAGGGCAAGCTAGCTCTCCGTGATCTACATTGTAACTACGGTCATCACAATAGTGAAGATACTACCCTCAAGACTCAATGTTCTACATAGGCACCATCTCCTATCCATATCACTTCAGAGGTTAAGAAAGAAGAGATAACCCAGGGACTTGTGGTACAAGAAAATACTACTGTTCTAAAAAGAAAGAAAGAAAAGAAATATAGCAATAAAATAATTCATGTGACATTCTACTTTTCCTATAGATCATTGCCTTGCTCAGTCAACATCAGTAAAACTTCTGCTTGCACCAGATGGGGAAAAGAGGCAGCGACCCAGAAATAGTCATTATATTGAAAGTGAGAAACCTTGAAAGACTCATCCCTAAAAGGGATGTCTCCCCCAAATCCCTCTTCTCATGGTTCAGGCAATCCCACATGGAAAGGGAGAGAAAGAGTGTAAGAGTCCAAGAGGATAGAGGACACCAAGCAAACAAAGACCTCTAAATCAAAATGATTGACACACATGAACTCACAGACTGAAGCAGCATGCACAAGCCTTCATGTGTCTGCACAGATGGAGTCCTAGAGCTGAAAGGAGAAGTGTATAAGTGCCTCTTTTCCTAACCCCTGTTCTGAATGAAATATCCAACTGATAACTACTTGTATATGAAAGTTTAGTTTCCTCTAGGCAAGTCTCACTGGGGAAACAAACTACTCTACTCTTAAGAGTGGGCTATATGTCCAACAATATATGGCCAACAGAAAATGAACTCAGGAACATTATTGGAGGTTCCTTGTCTTATAATGTCTTTCAAGGGCTCTTCCTTTTTTAAAATATTGCCCTACATGTTCTTTGCATCTCTATTATGGCTTCCAGCTTAGTGTTTTTATGGGATTCCTGAGTGTGTGAACGAATGTGTCTCTGATTCTTGTGCCTTGTCTTGGGCTCTTTTATACCATTTTCTTCCAATTCTGATGTTGGTTTTTGTTTTATTTCTATTTTTAATTGTTTTATTTCTATTTTGTTTTATTCCTTTATTATCCCATAAAATCCAGGTTGTTTTCTGATAGACAGAAAGGGAATGAACCCAAATGGGAGGAGAGGCAGAGAGGAACTGGGAGGAATAGAAGGAGAAAACTTAATTAGGATGTTTTACATGAGAAAAAAAGTCTATTTTCAAGAAAAGAAGTTCAGTATATGAACTTGGGTTCTTTACACACTGTTAGACCATAGAAAATATTATCACAGTCCAATTATTTTAAGTTCTACATGTGGAAAAGTTATAAGAACAACTATTGGAATAGATATTTTGTCTTAATTGCCCCAATATATCTTCCAAATATTCAGTTTTGCTGTAATTTTCAAAGCACACTGAGCATCCTGTAAGTCCATAGAAAGAGGACAGTATTGCTGCTTTCATTTCCATCACCCAGTGTTGATTCAGTGTTAATACAAATGGAAGCAAAGCAATGATATAGTCAGGTCAGTCTTACAAGATTTTAAAATATCACATTTAAATTTGCATTTGTTTTCAAATCCTTAAACAGTTATCAACTGCATATAAAAATTGAGAAGTCGTGCTGCTGTTTACAGTCATAAAGCCAATTTCAGAAATGTTTCTAGGAATTGTGGACTCTGTTTGCAGCTGAGTTGACAATCTTGTCTCATAGAGACATTTAGTGGGCAAAACATCTTGAACCTTAACAAGTCCCTAATGCACACATAAAGAAGACTGATGCCTCAGCAGCAACAATAGCACACCATTATGCTCTTTTTTTAACACATTTACAGCATATGATATTGACAGATAAGAGCTTTATGGCTTAGAGTGCACTACTTGGGGTTCGTATTATTCAAACTACCTGTCCATTGGGACCCCACCACTTCTAAAAGGAAATATTAGACCTTGTGGTAATAAGGACAGACATTTGTTTACCAGCTTGGTATCAAAAGCTTTCAAAAAAGTATGTAATCTGACCCTCAGTGTTATGTCAGTATATCCTGGATAGTTCAGTATTTACACCTGAGCAGGAGGTGTCTGCTAACAACATACGAAAACTGCTATAAATTATTTCCTGTACTGTCCTATATAAACTCCACAGAACTGATTATACACAGCATATCTCGCCAGCTCCTTTTCTCTATACTATTTTTTCTTAGTGTTTGAGATGAACTTTGCCATGGGGAATTGTCATAACCTTTCATATCTATGAGTAGAACTACTTCTCTCAATGAGTCTTACCAAAAGTAACCATTAGTTAGATGTGGCTTTTATTCCTACATATATAACCACCAACAATCCAAAACAATAAATAACTATTTATCAGAAAGTAAAACCAAGGAATCAGCTCTCAGAAACTAAGGATTATTTGAACCCAACATTCATAGAATAACTATTTCCTGTCTGTAATATACCCTTGAGCAATGATGGCCACAAAATTGTGATTATTCTACAATGAAAGATAGAAATAGAATCATATGCAAAACACAGTAAACTAAATATATCAATATAAAAATAAAATAAATATACTCTCATTACAAAATAATTAGACAGTTTAGTAGTTATAAAAAGATTATTGAAATTAACCATAGTCTTACATCTTGATATTATTAACTCATATTTTCCATAAAATTGATGAAACTTAGATAGATTTTTATATGCAAACATTATTCACAACAATTATAAAGATGTAATTAAATACTGTTAATTTCACATGTTCTGAACCTATATAGTATTACTAATTCCTTTGTTGAATTTACCTGCATGGTTTAAAATAAAATAATACACATCTCATTGTACAGAATCAGCTAAGTTATTTGTGTCTCAGACAAAATAAACTTAAATCCAGAAGCAACTCAATTATTTAAGGATGATGTAGTTTATATTACCTCCGGAAAAACAAAGCAGAGCCATCTAGAAATTTCAGTACCTAAAAAAAAATTATTTCAATGTTTCAAATCTAATTTAAAGACCTGAAAGTTTCCTAATAGCTTAGTTATTAATGTTAATGAAATATGAAATTGAAATATATATTCAGTAAGAATATTCCTTTTATAATGATAAATATTAATAGATCTAAGGCAACAAATTGATTCACAAAGGACTAATCATAATTGGATAAAATTGGACTTAAATTGGACAAAATTAGACAATAGTCTATATATATATAATTTATTACCTAAGGTAGGAGAGAAAGAAAAAACAGTGGAGTTTGAAAGTGGAAGATGAACTGCAGTTCACATGTAGCCAGGAATGATAATGAAACACTGAAAATCACAAATATGATTTCCTGATTGTGTCCAAGACAAAGTATCTACTGGAAAATAAGATGATCATGAAAGTACATTTCCTTAATAGTCTGATGAAAGTATTACTTTGAGACCATGAATCCGGAAATGAAGTGAGATGGGTTTCATCTAAGTTTAAAATTAGTTTTTTACTTCCCTTCAGTCTATGGAAAGTATTCAGTTCTCCACTTGTAATTCTACTTTTATGAAATAATCTTCTAGAATAAAAATTGATTTTCCTAACACGGAAGTGAGTGTGTAACAAGAGTGTGGTCAATCAATTAATCAGTGAACATTTTTCGATATAGAAATATCTGACATATCACAGGACATGAACAGGCTAGAGAAGATACTAGATTGTACTTTGTAATACACCATTAAAATTTAAATTGTTATAGAACATAAGCATGGTCTTCTGAAAGCTTGCTATAATGTATGTCAGGCAAACTATGCGTCATACGTATGTGTGTGCATTTGTGTGCATATAAAATGTAACAGTCAATAAGAGGAAACAAGCAACTCTTAGACATCATAAAACACTATTGGTTTTCTTTGCAAGAGTGACAATGATGTGAAACTGTGCAGTGTGAACTGACATTTTATAGACTAATCAATGCCAGGCAAACTAGGAAACCTGAAGTGATGTAAAACGAAGCTGGCATTCTTTATTCACTAATTTGACAGTGTTACTTGAGCACTCTTTCTCTTCAGGAGCTGATCCTCATAATGGTAGGAAGCTAAGCAGACGAGAGCCCTGGATGTGTCTCACAGAGAGATTCTTACTTACCTTCTTGTGTCTCAGGGTGTAAGTGATTCCTTTATCATATGTTAGATAGTAACGAATGGTACGAAGACATATAAAGAATAAAGATTAAGGCCATGGCAAGGGTGAAGGAAAGATGATGTTTCAGGAAGGTGTGTGGGAGGACTTCCCTGGTAAGAGGGTGTTCAAGCAGAAACACAAAGTTAATAGGAGAGTTGCTGTGCAGCCAGCGAGGGAAGGCATGGGAACCAAGCAGATTGGGAACTGCAAGAAGCTCCTGGCTTGAGAGTTTCTAAAACTTTTAAGGAATGCAGTGTGTGCAAGAGAGAGGTACATGGAAGAGGATTCAAGGAAGGAGATGAGCCAGTCCACTGGAGTAGCATGTATGGTTCCTACTGGAAGGAGAGCAAATCTAGTTGTATCGACTCTGTGTTTACAGATAATGATTATTATCTGGATATGATTATTTATCATTTCGCCCTTGTGCTACGAGGGGAGTTACAGTTTGGGTGATAAATGATCAGCCTAAGAATAGTTCACTAAATAAGTTTCACTATGAATGGTGTAAGAAACCATGGAGAGATGATGTGATATATAATTGGATATATGAAGCTTACCTGGGTCACATGGGATTACAATGGAAGATTACAAAGTGCAACTAAGTGCTCATGTCAAAGAGGATGACTCCAGTGGTTGACAAAGAGAGAATATAGAGATGAGTCTTTTTAATGGTTGGATATATGAAGCCTACCTGGGTCACATGGGATTAAAGGCTGAGCCAAGGATGGATCTGTTTTTGTTTTTTTCCCCATATTTGGTTTCCATTTACAATGCCATTTAATTGACTAGTCAAGAAAAATCAGAACAATAGGCATATTATTTCTCAAAAAATTCTCTTCCTTTGTATGTGTACTATGGTTGTTTACTCTTAAAATTACTGTGAAACTGTCCTTTTCTATTGAAAGCTTCTTATGGAGAAGTAGCTGTATATTTATGAATAAACAATGTTATGTCAAAAAATGGTAACAGATTCACTTTGGTCAGTGAATTAATGATAGGCTATATAGGAGCTCAAAATGCAACTAGAAAATGACAGGAGAGAATTGAAATTATGCAGATAAATTTTGGAGTAAGTCAGACAATTGGAGAAGAGGATTTTTGTTGGATATATAGGGAGTTGATAGGACTTATAATTGGATGTCAGAGGAACCAGTTGCTTAGTTAATATCTTGTTGTGAGATGCTAGAGAAAGAGAGGAGTTATGGGCAACTGGGAAGTACCCAGGGCTTAAGTGAGATGAAGAAGAATTGACATGGGACAGGTTTACAGGGCAAGAGAAACCAGGAACTTGGTTTATGCATGCCAGTTTTGATGGAGCTATAAGATAGCCACATACAAGGAGATGTCTGAGTCTAGTGTAGGAGAGAGGCATAGAACTCTAAACGATGGCAGAAACCCAGATGGGAACACAGCAGGGTTGCCTTGGTAGCATAGGAAAGGCACTTTGCTGAGAAGTTAGGACTACATGAAGAAACGAGTGAAACTGAAGGTAAGTGTCCAGCGAGGATGAAGAGGGACAGGAGGACAACTGAATGCGAGGAGGGACTGTTTCAGAGATGATGGCATCGATGCTCAAATCTCCAAGGCTCCTTGAGATGGGGAAACAGGATCATGATAAACAGGAATGAGGATTCTCTCAGAGCAGAACTTGGCATTCACATCTCTCTTTACTTAAGTGAGGAAGAGAGTGGGAGGTGGTACTCGAAGGACTGATCCTTAGTACGTGGAACGGCATCACATCTGATACAGCAGCATGCAATGAAGCCAACACTCTCATCTGAAGAGCTCATAGTTCACACGATGAGCACTTATCCAACCCAAACACGTGCAAAGTGTATTCTCCAGAATCTTAGAGTACTGTGAGAGTTTCTTAGAAATACCTGTAAAAGAACATGAATCAAAGTCATTCTGCTATGTGTACCATGCTTGCTTTCTCTACAGTGAGATTTAGCTAAAAAAAAAAATGTACAATAAATATACTGAGATCAAACACCAAATTTCCTAACTGTGATTAAAGGCCAACAAGCATGCATTTTAAAAGAAAGGAAGAAAAACCTTTGAAAAATCATTGATTGGTTCCAAATCAAATAATTAGTGTAGCTTTGAGATCATATTGTTGCAACATGGTAACACTTAGACATGAACACACACACACACACACACACACACACACACACACACATACACACAAATATTGTTAACACACATTATTCTTTTCACTATATGCAAATTCTTTGCTGTCTATACATTTCCTGTTATACTCCACTATTTTACACTGGCTGGGTTTCTTTGGTGTGATGTAGGTGGGTGCATAGTAATGTAAGTTGTAGAGTTGCATATGATAAATGCATTTGCAGCTTCAGTTTCGGGCTGTCAGTTTTTCCAAGTTAACTTTTTAAAGAACTTACACACTTGGGTGCCTTAGAAAATGTTTATTTTTTTCCTTGAAATTAGTTAAGGCTCTGAGTGTTTTGTTTTTGTGTTTGTACCAGGAAATGCACACACAGGATTTGTGAGAAATATAATATTGGCCTCTGGAGAGTCTTGGGTCCTAGAGGAATGCTTCTCAATTCTTATAGAACATGGAACATAAAGCTATCAAAATCACAATGAGCAGAATTCACCTCATATCTATATTCCAAACATGACTCCTGAGAATAGGACCTCAGAGTAATGAAAACATAACAAGACTGCTATGCCAGGCAACATCAGGAGCAATGGAGATTGCAAAATGTAAATAGTAAGGGATACAAATTTTCTTTAAGATAACCACCTTCAGGTATCAGAACAAAGTCTGAAAGGCATAGTTGTTTAACAAGTCACTGGGGGAATAACTCAGAATGAACGCACTAACATCACAGCCACTAGACAGTGCATATTTAAATAATCATCTCGTCAGATGTGGATATAGTTTCCCCAGTAGACATAGTGAGGAACATATTTCACCCTTGATCAATTCGAATAGAAACCACCGCAACTAAATATCTTCTAGATGAAGCATTTTTTAAAGGGGGAAAAAGGTTTCTTTGTATTGGGACATACAAAAAATAATGTCAGCATAGTGAAGACAAAATAGGGTGGGAAATGAAATAAAAATGTAACAAAAGATCAGTGGGGAGTTAGCAATGAAACCAGCAGGACATCCATCATGCTTTAGAGAATAATGGCACCAGCTGACTGCTGATAAACAGGCAGGCAAAAGCCTAGTGGAGTGATAAAACCAGCAGGAAAAGGGGAAACAGCTTCAGGAAAGCAGGGAAGCAGCCAGGGGAGTCCATTGGAAAGTTAATTGAAGTAACAAGCTGGGAGCCCCGTGGGTCATAGAGCAGACTCATGGAGACAGATGGAGAACACTCGTAAGAAGGAACAGAAGTACTAAGAACAGAAAGTGAGCCTACTGCAGACAGGATTGGGAAATAGCAGTCTCTACCAAGGTGTACATAATTCTTGACCATCCCATGAAGAAAGTCTAACGGCTACGAAGAAAACAGACACATGCGTGAAATAATATAAAGTGTATTTGAATTACAGGGAAAACATTTGTATTCTTTCCAATCCCTTGTTTACCTAGGTGACCACTATACATTCAGTACCCCCCCAATGAAAACAAAACACACCCCAAAATACCAACAATGAATACTGTAAAAGAAAATTTAGAAAAGTAATAAATAGTCCAATAGTGGCATTCCATACAATTAAGTGAGAACACTGAACATTTAAACGTTGGTTTTAGAAAAGATGACTATGACAATGTGGAACAAAAAGGAAGGTGAGATTTGTTGTTGTTATTGTTGCTGTTTTTTACTTGCAGGATTTGGGACAATGCTAAATTCATGAAACAGCAGCTCTAGTTATCTAAGCACAAGTCATGGACAAGTTATGTGCAACACATGCTTGTTGGAACATGGAAAAGAAAGTCTTCCATTTGCTTTCCATTTATCTTCTGAAATGGAAGATAGTCAGATCCATAGGAAGGTCGCACACACACATACTTAACAGGGATGAGAAGTCTGACAGAAACCAACAACTACACAAAGGGAACCACAAACAAATAATAAAGACAATGAACTACTGACATCTTCTTCACTCTCCTGACCTGAACAATGCACACAGTTTGAGACAAAGACCAGCAGGGAGCCTTTGTGGGCTGAGCTACCCAGACTGATTAGATAAGTCTAGTCCGGACCAGGATAGAGATACCCAAGGTTGTGGGCCTATCAGTTTCCCTTACTTTGTTTAAGTTGACTAATGCTAATTTAGGAAAAAGAGACCCTACCCCAATCCACTTCAATAAACACCCTTGAAATTGAGCACTTCCATTAGAGAGCAGGCCTTGGGTTTTCAGGGGTTCTTTTTTTACCTGGCTGTGTGGGTATGCTTTTTCACCATAAGAGTCTTTTTCATTTGTTGATTCTGTGAAAATGTCTAGATTTTCTCAGCAGCTACATGTTATATTCAAGATATCCCCCATATTCTAATTATTTAATTGGCTTAGGAAATGAGCCCTATCAAGACCTCTACACAGTACCATTTATTAAATCTTTTTTAGACAGTAGGTGTAAACTGTCGTTACCAGAAAAGAAATATCCACTGCCATGATAAATATTCAAGAAAGGCTAATTGACTAGTTAGGATATTTTGGTTTTAGAGACTTGAAAATCCATAGATCCAGAGCCACTGGAATATTCTGAATATGACCTAAAATGAGATTGCAAGTGAAATCTTTAGAATGTATTTCTTCAAGTGACTGAGCTTTTATTAACCAAAAATCTAAGAATGACATCATCTTGCATTGAGAACTGCAGCATAGACTTGACCACTTTGCTGGAACCTCTCTGACTTATGTCCTCATCTATAAGCTCTGAAGATTAATGATCTCATTTTTGTTCAGTAACTAATAAGAGTTCATGTATCCACATCCATGCCAACATGCATTATTTGTGGCCACCTTTATCCATGGTCTTGGGACATGACAACTTTAATTTTGCTCTAAATAAATACATAATGACTATGAATAAGGAAATGTTAGGCTCAAGTCTGCTGAATCATGAACACCTGTGTCAAACATAGCTGTACATAATAGTTAGTCAAAGGGTGTGGTACTTTTGGAATAAAGAAATAATTTATTCTCTGTGGTTTGTTCTTATACCAAGAGATAGTGAGAAGGATTTTAGTGTAACTCCTGTAAGACTCCCTGGCTGGCCTAGGGAAGTCTCTGGTTTCCACGACCTATATTGGAGAAGAGATGATTTTGTTTCTGAGGTTGGCCTTTGTTAGACACTCAAAGGATGGAGGGCATGACTAGGGCAATGATAACTTTGATTCTGGAGATGACATTTGGGGTACTGTTTTCTGAACTGTAATGTAGTGGAAAGTTTTCTTTGGTCCCACCAAGCCCCTTTAGCAGTCCCACAGCTGTAGTTGATGTTTCCTGTGTCCACCCAGCTCCTTCAGCCATTCAGGCAGGCTTCTTGCTATCTAGTTCTTATATCCTAAATTAACCCATTTCTATTCATCTCTAAGTTGCCACGTGGCTTGTGGCTTACTGGTACTTTACATCTTAGTTCTCATGGCAGTGTCAGCTGGCAGTGTCTCCTCACTCAGCCTTCCTCCTCCCAGAATTCTCCTCTCAGCTTATCCTGCCTATACTATACTTCCTGCCTGGATACTGGCCAATCAGCATTTTATTTATCAATCAATCAGAGCAACACATTCACAGCATACAGAGCGATCAATAGCTTATTAATACAGATTTAAAGTTAATTTTGTTATATTATGTATACTTCTACTCTTGTTTAAGGTATTATGTTTATGCAACTCATTTGAAATTTTAATGTATAATTAAGAAATACAGAATAACAATTAGCCATCCGTGATAATCAAACTCATAGTCATGTTAGTTAAGTTTTCCAGGTATACATAGATATATTTCAATTAGGTAGATAATCTTCAAACACTTCAAAGACCTGCAGAATATAGCATTTAAAATGTTTTAAAAACTTAGGCTTTCTTGGACAATGAGACACATCTACTCCTGACATCACCAATTTACTTCAAAGAGGAAGATGAAGACCAAAGACACTCCATATGAAGTTTATCTTCTTCTTGGCAGAACTGGCCATTTGGGCAAGAAACTGTTCTTGCCTGGACTACTTGACAAAATGTTGTATTGACTAGACATGCAGGACCCACGGAAAAATGACCACTGAATTTTGCCAAAACAATGGGAGGTGGTCCTTCAATTTCCTGCTTTACAGAGGAGACTGCCATACATTCTGCAGGACACAGGGAGAAGCAACTGAGAATCTCTAGGTCTATAGGCTGAAGAAAGATGTCCCAAAGTTGCAGATGAACATGGGTGGCCACCCAGGCAGCCAGCTGTCTCTGTCATTGTAGATTTTTGGAAATTGCTTACAATGCACTTAATATTTACTTAGTTAATATTATATCCTTCTGGGGTCTTTGATGTAGTTGAAACTAGAGAGTTATAGTTTTCTTTGTTAAGAAATTCAGAAAAGAGCAGGAAAATGGTTACACATGCCTTTAATCCCAGCACTCGGGGGGCAGAGGCAGGCAGATTTCTGTGAGTTCGAGGCCAGCCTGGGCTACACAGTGAGTTCCAGGACAGGCTCCAAAGCTACACAGAGAAACCCTGTCTTGAAAAACCAAAAAAAAAAAAAAAAAAAAGAAATTCAGAAAAGAAATTTACTAAAGAGGTGTTAAGTATATAAATTTGAAAAACATCATAAGATAGTTTTCTTTTGGTAATACAAGATAGGATATAAAGTGAATTAGGTACTTTTTGGACTCACCAGAACAGGATAGATGATGGAATATTTTCTTTTTTTTTCTTCCTGACCTCAAGCACAATAAAAAAAAAATCCCCAGGTTCACTTTTATTTTTCCCTTAAACATTTTTTTCTGAATTTCTTGCAATATATTTCCATTATATTCTTTCCTTCCTCTAGATCTTCCCAGGTCCTTGTCCAATTCCCTATCTACTCAGTTTCACGTACTTTCTCTTTCTTTAAAACCAAACACACACACACACACACACACACACACACACACACACACACACACAATCACGTACACATGCACACACACCAAATAATCAAACAAGGAGTTAGATATGTTTTGGAAACCACTTCTGCGCCGGGGGCTCCCTGGGCTGTGGTTGATACACCCCGTGTCAACTCTACTGAAGACAATTAGCTCTCATCCCTTTTCCCAGCAGATAGCAATTGCAAAAATTTCTGGTTAAGGGTGGGATTTTATGCCCATTTCTCATCCTTCATGCTTGGATTTTTCTCTAGCTTGCTTTGTGCAGGTCTTGTGAATGCTGTCACGGTCTCTGTATGTACATTAACCTTGCTATACCTGAAAAATATTCTTCCTGGGCTAGTTTGCCTTTTTCATTTCTTTTGAAAACCTCCCAAAAAGGTAGGCTGAAGAATGTCTTATTTGTTTGCTTAATGCATATTAAGTTTAATATGAAAAAATTGTAGCAATGTTTTCATACCCATATTAATGAATATTATGTTTTTTAAAAATCTGTACAAACTCGGATTAGACAAAATTCCAGCATGGAGCGAGGAGATTAGCCTGAATTCCCTCTCCTGAGAAGATGTTGGTAATTATTAGCTGAAGGAGAGTTAATTTTCTTTGGTGGTATGTCTGATAATAGGTCTAGGATATTCCAATGGATGACCATACAGCTGAGTCTTTTGGCAATACAATGGACTTTATAGGTGTTTTGTTTCTTTAAAAGAGGACAGAAAGTTAAGTGTATATGGAATTAGGAGCCTGGTTTCAATCTCCAGCACCTAAAACAAATGATCCTTATAAAAATGTGTTTTCCTATTATAGAAATTATACATAATCAAAACATAGATGATCAGAAAGGATTATTTGGGCATTTCCAACTTGTGATAGATTAAATAATATCTGATTTACTGAATTTGAAGGAGAAATGATCAGAAAATATATTGAAAGATATAGATTATGTGCTCATTTTGTATAGAAAAATACATAAAACTGAGGTTTTTAGGTTTTTAAGTGTCTTCTATATTCAGAAAACAAGAACCAATATTATCGTTACCACCAGTATAAAGCAAACAAATTGATAAGTTATGTAGATTTATTTTTATTTGATTAGACACAGTTGTTCTATATTGAGCATCCATTATAAAAAGAAAATACCTTATATTTTTGGTTGTGAGCCTAGCCTTTAACGGCTGAGCCATCTCTCCAGACCATCAACTCCAGAGAGGCTAGCTAACAGGAAAAGACCCTAAGAGGGACACATGGATGACCCTGTGAAGGAGAAGTGGATGAGATCTACATGAGTGGACTGGGTGGTGGTGGTGGGCTGGCAGAGGGCGAAGAGTGGGGGATGATAACATAGGAAAATGGGAGGGTCAAGCTGGAACAGGGACAGAGTGGGAGGGCAGGGGGGAAGATACCATGATAGAAGAGAACATCATGGAAATAGGAAGAGGCAGGGTGCTGGGGAGGCTCTCAGGAGTCCACAAGGTTGACTCCACCTTGGTCTGATGGCAGTGGTCCAGAGGGTGCCTGGACCAGTCTACTCTGGTGACCAGCCTAGCAAATAACCTAGCTGTCATCATTGAGCATTTGTCCAGTGACAGATGGAGGCAGATACAGAGATCCATGGCCAGGCACCAGGATGAGCTCCGGGAACCCAACTGATGAGAGAGAGGAGAGATACTGCAGGCAAGGGACATTGAGATCATGATGGGAGGACGTGCAGAGATGACTGGCCACACTAGTGGAAGCCCATGAACTGTGGACTTTTGGCTGTGGAGACCCCATGGGACTGGACTAGGCCCCCTAGACACGGAAAACAGTTGTTTGGCTCAAACTGTTTGGGGGGCACCCAGGCAGGGGGATCAGGATCTGATCCTGGTCTATGGGCAGGCTTCTGGAATCTGGTGCCTGTGGTGTGACACCTTGCACAGCCTTGGTGCAGTGGGAAGGGGCTTGGACCTGCCTAGGCTCAATATGCTGGGCTCTGCTGACTCCCCATGGGAGACCTCGATTTGGGGGATGTGGGGATGCGGGGTGGCTTGGGAAAGAGGTCTGGGGGTGGAAGGTGAGAGGAGGGGGGTTCTGTGCATAGCTGTGGAGTGAGTAGAAAATTTCTTAATAAAAATTAAAAAAAGAAAACACCTTTGTGATATTTAAAATATATTTATAAAAATTTATTAATTTTGTAAGATATTGTGTATATTATTAGTAAAAAGAAATTAAGAAAGAGATAATGTTAATTAAAGTTAATTAGACTGGAATAAATGGCATTTTGAACTACAAAAGAGAATTAAATACTTTAGTAGACTGTAGAAAAATCAGCAAGTAGGTATGGAAAGGTTTTTCATTTTCAAAAAAAACATTTTATTAATATGAATTAATCTGGGCAAGCACTGAAAATTTCAAGTACAAAGGAAAATGTTAGTTTTATCCAAAAGTAAAATGAGTAGATAGTTTTTTAATCTATTTAATTTTTTCAAATATCATAACACAATTCTCTGATATCATTTAAGGTACAAGATGTATGGCATGATTCAAAAGATGAACAGTATGTGTAATGTTACTCTTTCTTCTTTCATTTTTTTAAATTTAGATTTATTTTATTTGTGTATATGAATTGTTTTGGTCTCACTGCATGTTTGTTCACATGCCTGGTATGCATGGAGGTCAGAAGATGTTAGATTCCTTGGAACTGGAGTTACCTGTGTCTGTGAGCAATCATGTAGGTGCTGGGCATTGAACTCAGGTCCTCTACAAGAACCACAGTGCTCTTAAACACTGGGCCATCTCTCCAGCCCCATGCTGTTCTTTCAAAGAATAAATTGAATTCCCATATTCTAAACAGTTTACATACATATATATATATATATATATATATGATCAGAAATAAATGTTATATTATTTATTTATGATCTCACTTATTTTACATTTATATTAAGCTGATTTTAGTAAAATCAGGTAAAATGGAATACCCAATTAAATTCAACTTTAATAATTATTTTTCATAAAATTTATAATGTTAATTTTCCTATAAGGTATATTTCAGAACTTGACATCAATATTATTTTCTTTTATGACCATCATGCTTTTATAAATTACCATTTATTACATGTATATTATTATCAATATCAGTTATTTTATATATAATACATAAATGTATTTATTCCTTAACATAATATTTTTTAATTTATCTATTAAATTTAATTTTACATATCAGCCACTGATTCCCTAGTTCTCCCCCCTCCCACCCCCTCGCCTTCCCCCCAGCCCACCCCCCATTCCCATCTCCTCCAGGGCAAAGACTCCCGTGAGGATTGAGTTCAACCTGGTAGATTCATTCCAGGCAGGTCCAGTCCCTTCCTCCCAGGCTGAGCCAAGTGTCCCTGTATAAGCCCCAGGTTCCAAACAGCCAGTTCATGCACTGAGGACAGGACCTGGTCCCACTGTCTGGATGCCTCCCAAGCAGATCAAGCTAATCAACTCTCTTATTTTTCCAGAGGGCCTGATCCAGGTGGGGGCTCCTCAGCCATTGGTTCATAGTTCATGTGTTTCCTTTCATTTGGATATTTGTCTCTGTGCTTTTTCCAACGTTGGTCTCAACAATTCTCACTCATATAAACCCTCCTCTTTCTTGCTAATTATACTCTGGCGCTCCACCTGGGGCCTAGCCGTGGATCTCTGCATCCAGATCCCTCAGTCGTTGGATGGGGTTTCTAGCACGACTATTAGGGTGTTTGGCCATCCCATCACCAGAGCAGGTCAGTTCAGGCTGTCTCTTGACCATTTCCAGCAGTCTATTGTGGGGGTATCTTTGTGGATTTCTGTGGGCCTCTTTAGCACTTTGTTTCTTCCTTTTCTCATGTGGTCTTCATTTACCATGGTCTCCTATTCTTTGTTCTCCCTCTCTGTTCTTGATCCAGCTGGGATCTCCCGCTCCCCTAAGCTCTCTTTCCCTCGACCCTTGCTCTTCATTGCCCGCCCCCCTCACGACCAGTTTGCTCATGCAGATACAATCCATTTCTCTGTCATTGGGCAATCCCTGTGTCTTTCTTGGGGTTCTGTTTTCTAGGTAACCTCCCTGGAGTTGTGAGTAGCAGTCTAGTCATCTTTGTTTTACATCTAGTATCCTCCTATGAGTGAGTACATACCATGTTTATCTTTCTGAGTCTGGGTTACCTCACTAAGAATGAATTTTTCTAGATCCATCCATTTGCCTGCAAACCTCACAGAAATCCACAAAGATACCTCCACAATAGACTAGTGGCGATGGTCGAGAGACAGCCTGAACTGAAATTTTTCATAAAATTTATAATGTTAATTTTCCTATAAGGTATATTTCAGAACTTGACATCAATATTATTTTCTTTTATGACCATCATGCTTTTATAAATTACCATTTATTACATGTATATTATTATCAATATGTTATTTTATATATAATACATAAATGTATTTATTCCTTAACACAAGTATTACACTCTTCATTTTATCAATGAAATAGACAAAGTTCTGGAACTTTCCTCCTTTTTGATAAATGTACATTGAGTTTTTGAAAAAAAGTCTAAATAGATCTTGCCCAGATAAATATTTGGATATGAGATGTCTCTCAAAGGCTTCTGCGCATCAGGCTTCATCCTTGGATGCTAGAATCAATCATTCAGAGGAAATTTCAATCAAGAATTCTGACAGATCATTGGATTAGTCTATTAAGTGATTTCTGACTTGAAGGCATTATTGGGAACTGATGAAAACTGGGAAGAAGTGGGAACTTGGGGTACCTTGTGGACAGACAGAAGTTGTGCCTAGCTGCTCTTTGCTTCCTTTCTGTCATGGATTGTGTACTATATCATACCAGTTTCCTTCCATGACACTCTATCTCATCTCAGGACCAAATCAGTACAGCTCACTGATCATGCACTGAGACATTTGAAATCATGATCCAACATGAATCATGTGCTCCTTGAAGATGTTTATTCTCAGCTGTTGATCACAGTGACAAAATGTCTCATTAACAAAAAGTTGGTGATGGAAGATAGACACATGTCAATAATTCACATATACAAGGTCAAAACAATTGGCATGCTTAAATCAATGAACATTTATAACAGGACAGGACAGTGCAAGAAACTGTGACTTTCACTGTGTGCTGTGAGCAACTGTTTTTAAACACAGCTAAAACTAAATTAGAGTATAGCAACATATCTCTTAAATAATACATGTCAAAAAACCCAAGAGAAGAAATTTCCTACATTTATTATGTGTGAAAGATAAAATATTTGAGTATTATCTCTTCAAATTTCTTTTCATAACCTGTTATTAAATTTAAGAAGCATGAGTAAATCAGAAAGAGTAGAGAAAAGTGTGAAGAACAGCATGGCTAGAGTAATTGATAACTGTGTGAGACAGGAAAAGAACTGGTTCTCAGATCAGAAAACCTGGCTGGAATTAGCCATGAGAAAACCAAGTAACCTCTTGAAACCTGTATTCCATCCTCTGAGAAACAGGATAACTACACTGAGCTATCTACCACACACAGTTTTGATGACTTTCTAATGAGATTCTGTTGGCTAAAGTAATTTGCAAAATTCTCTTATTCCAACCTAAAGCTAAGTTTCAATTATTATAAAATTTGTTGTCTTCAACTAAGCATATTTTCATACTTAACTTGCTTTTTAGATTACTAAGTACATAACCATTAAATATATATTTTTAGTGTATGACAAGAATATTTGAAACAAACAAAAAAAGTGCAGTTGTATAGTGAATAAAAATAGCTTTTATTTTGATTTCTACTTCTAAGTTAAGAAATTGAGCAGTGAACAACAAGAGAGAAAATACAAAAGCTTTTAAGCCTCCTGTGGAATGGAAAGTGCTTGAAGAAAAGGGCTTTGAATATGTACAGAATATAAAGCATTGTGTTCCCTGCTCCCTGTTCTCTTTCTAGAAATGGCCATAGATGTCAAAGCACCAGGAGAATTTAGAATGAACATTTTTTCAAATCCCAAGTATGTATTCATACAGTATGTGAAAAATTAATGAACGAATATACACCACAAGTGATAAAGTAGACATTTCTACCAGAGCACAATGTAAATATACAGGAATACTTTTAGAAACTCAAGTAGAGTTCATCAGGTGTCCTTATAGGAAATGTTACAAACACTAGTGGATCAAGGTCTTCCTGCCGTAGGAGTGATTTCCACCCTGACCTTCTCTACTTATGTCTGCAGACTCTCAGAGAGTATAAATCTTCCTCTCTTCCTTCCTGCATGCCCCTTACTTCCTGTGTATTGTCTAAAGTATCTCACTTATATTCCTCAGTCCTCAAGCTCACAACCCACAGTGTAATGACCTGTAGAGGTAACACACCTCTGCAAATATAGCATGCCAAAATGTATAATTAATACAATTTAAGTGTGGAGAAATTCTTTTTCTTTCTCCTTTTTTTATTCTTTGTGTACGTCACATCATGTGTCTCCATCACATTCATTTCCCTGTCCTTTCATATCCATCCTCTGCCCTTGCAACCTCCCACACAAAAATGAAATAAAATTTAAGAGAAAAAAGAAGAAGAAAAGAGAGAGAAAGAAAATATCAATCTCATCATGGAAGCTATAGTGTGACACAGTGAGTCACAAAGTAAACCCTTTTCTTCTTCTATCTTTACTTGCAAATATTCATTGCATAGAGTCATTGGTCTGGTTCCAGGCCTCTGGTTTCTGCCACATTATCCATGCAGAGCCATCACTGAAACTTCTCTTGGATATCCTGCTGTTGCCCTCTGCTGTGGAGAGCCTGCATATTTGAGTCGCTTCACATGCTCCAGCAGATCATAGATGGGGTGGATGTTGGGGTGGGCCAACACATAACCCTGATTTTGGATCTGGGTAATTGCAGGGTTGGTCAGCCTGTCAGTTCTCCCTTGTCCTCACCACCAGGGGGAGCTCTCCAGCATTGCCCTGGTGAGTTCACCCCATGCAGTGATAGGCAAGGATCTGGGCCAGTTCTCCTGTTTTCATGTCCTCAGGATAGGAACTCCTACGCCTACACCTTTAGGTTCAGCTCTACTGTGTTGCCTAGGCATGGCATAGGAGCCATTCTCCAGAGTGATGCAGCTGATGAGGGGTAGGGCCAGCTCTCCAGCTCTTAGGACCTCAGGGCCAGCTCTCCCACCTGCCTAGGGTGTTGATGGGCAGGGGTTGGAGTTTTAGGGGGTGGGAGGGGGTGGAAGAGAGTAGGAGGGGGTTGGGGACATCTCCCCCATGACCATGCCTACCACATGATGGATGAATAATGGGAACAGCTCTCCCACTGAGAACTACAGGGCTGGCTCACCCACACCTCTGCCCACAGGATTGGCTCTATTGTGTTGCCCAGTCGAGGTGCAGGACCTGCTTGTGGAGCAATTCTTAATAAAATGTTCATAACTATACTACTGACAAACATAATGAAATCACCTTTTACAAAATGGCAGGTTGTAATGACTTCACCAAACACACGGTTTTATGCCTCCCAAATATAGTAAAATTTGACGTGTGACTTGAAAACAAGCAAAATGTGTTTTACAAGGGCTTGGTTAGTCTCTATCATGTAATGAAGTAGAATTGAATGAGATAACAAAAATCATTTTTTTATTTTGATTCATTAAATAAAAATAGTTTTTGAGCTGGGCATGGAGGCACATGACTTTAATCTTAGCACTCAGGAGGCAGAGACAGGTGGATATCTGTGAGTCTGAGACTATCCTGGTATGCAAAGTGAGTTCCAGGACAGCTGGGGCTGTCTGTTACACAGAGAAAATTTGTCTCAAAAAAAATAAAAAAAGAAGGAAAGAAAGAAAATAGGGTTCTGTAATTTTAAGAATCAATTATTTGTCTGTCCTTTCAGTGTCTCAGTAATTGCATGTGATTCTTTACCTATTTAAAAAACCCAGGAGTTAGTGGATTGAGCCGTGACATGGAATTCACTGTGAATGAGCAAATGAATGAGAGTCAAGGGACTAACTCAAAGCTCCCATTGTATTAAAGCTGTAACTTAGCCTAAGCATCCAAACGTTATTATAAGGTGGACCCTGTACTGAGGAATACATAAGTGAAAGGTGAGTCCACAGGAAGCAATGGGCATCCACTGAGAACAACAGGAAGCTGTGTTCTCTGAGAGTCAGGAAACATGAGTGGAGGAAGGTCGGGAAGTTTCTGCAGATGGAGCACTTGAAGAGGTTGAACAAATGAGAGGGATGGCTGATGAGAAATGGGGTGCTGCTAGGACAGGAAAAGATCGACACATAAAACCATTTTTAAGGGAAGGATGAGAGAAATCACAATACTCATTATCTACAACAAATGAGTCGGCTGGAAGCAACATAACGCAACAGCAATATCCTATATTGTTTTGACAGTCTCAGGGGCCCCTCTGACCAAACCCTGGAAGGGAAGGTTCCCATGCCTGGAGGTGTTTCTGTTTTGTTTATGTTGTTTTGATAATCTGTGAGTATTGGGATATTTTTGCAACCACATGTATCATAACTTTATTTAAAACATATTATATATATAATATATATACAAACACTTTTAATATCTATATCTTTTAAAATAAAGTTACGAAATAACAGGATTCCCTGGATTTTCATTATCTGTAGTGTTATTTATCTCTTTTTTTCCTGTCTCTCTCTCTCCTCAATTAAACTTCCCATTATTTTTCCATTTCTATTTTTAATGGAACCTGTGTCTTACTAACCCACTCCATAAAGCTGTTCTTACTTCATCTGCATATGGACCATTTCTACTTTCTTGCCTTCTGTGGTTACTTGATGCTTTTTAAGAGAGCTATCATAGATATTTAAAGTCAAATTTAGAGGCTTTTGGAATGTGAGACCTTGTATGAATACAACTGGAAACTTTTTTTTTTCTTCAAGTCAGCAATGGCAATAGGTATGACCTAGGAAAGACACTTTAGAAACCATGTCTGGAAATGAAAATATCCACAGAGAACAAACACAAATCAAAGATTTCAGGCATAAGAATTGATAGTTTATTTGGAGAATCTAGATTCAATTATCAGATGATTAGTGATAGATTATCAGATGATGTTAACCAGGAAAGAAACCCAGATCATATGATATTTGTGAAAGGCAAACATTATATTTCTGATTTATGATATGTTTACTTTTAAAAGCCCATTGAATGTTTACTAGACAGGTCCAAAAGACTGGTAGACATCATAAATGGAGTTCACAGAAAGTGAATAGCTTTGAAATAATTCACAGATGCAGAAGTAGATTATTTTTTACTGTATAGAAAGTGATATGGCTATTATTCTACTTAAGGAGCTTGTGCTTATCTCAAGATAGATCAAAACTTCAGAGTTCGTAGCATAGTTCATTTAGACTTCCACTCAGCCTTTAATTTATCCACTGCTCCAATGAATCCAGTGAGTACATGTGGATCATACGTCAGACACAGAACAAAGACAGAGCACTTTCATAGCTCCAAGGATAACAACCCATAAGCAGCTGTGGTGAGAGAGAGCTAAAGCAGTGAAGGGCATTGATCAATACCAAAGTGTCAATAAACAAAACTTCCCCATCTCTCATGTTGTATTTGAAATGTTAACTTCTGAAGTCACAATGGTATGAATTAGGACCTTTGGAAAATGACTTGTACTTGTTACATACTCAAGACTGGGATTCCTGCGCTCTCACAGAGGTCCTAGAGAATTCTACCTTTTATTTATTTTTATTTTAATCATTTGAGGGTATCAAGGGAAAGTTGGAGACCAGCCAAGACAACTTAATCACAGCTCTAGCATACAGGCCTCAAATTCAAATTTTCAGCCTCAAGAAATGTGAGAAATGAGATTCATCTGTGTACAAGCCACTGAAGTGTAGTACTTTGTTATAACAGCCCTCACTAAGACATGAGCCTAAAGATAAAGTTAGAAGTCCATATCCAGAAGTATGATGTTCATAAGTTTTCAGTCATTAAAATATGCAACTATTGTGATTATTGAAATTTTCAATTTTTAAACCATACTCTTTTCATTTAAAGTTACATTTACTTATTTACATATAAAGATTATTTGGGTACCATAATGGTCACCAGAAATTTTCCACAATTTAACACCATGTTTCTTATTACCGAACCATTTATATGATATTTTTAATATTCTAATACTACTTTAGAAATAAGTAGAGATTGAGGGTTATATTCAATAATTGTGTTATACACACGGAGAGCATAAATATAAGAAACATGCATATATTGACAATGTTCCTAAGAAATATTTATCTGTCTATGGTTCTTGTGGGGAGCATGGTCAGTCAAAGAAGCTGAACTTTCTTAAAGATACACACACACACACACACACACACACACACACACACACACGTATATGTATCTTATACATATATAGCTTTATATATGCATATATATGTATACACACACACTTACATATATTGCCTATAAAGTAAAAAATTTCCTTGAACTTTCTCAAATAACTTTGATATTATCCTTCATCTTTCCTCCTTCTTGACCTCCCTCCCACCACCCAGTAGGAGGCTCAACTCCATCATTCTGCCACCACTAGCAAGCATGAGAAAGCTCCTTTCAAATTGTAAGTTAGGGTAGTCTAAGAGACTTCCCCAAAAAATATTGTTTCTATATGTCACACTGTTTTCTGACAGGAGTTGGGAGGAACTTACTGCATACTTAAGACAGTGCTTCAATGCTGGGAGCTGGATGTGGCTTAAAAACCTCTTTCCTACAGTCTAGTTTCCATAATATACTAGGCAGCTGCCAAGGAATGGAAGCAAACAGTCCTAACCAACAATAACATCTACGAATCACAACTATTACCAGCATGGCAAGATATTCATAAACATGAACTAAGTGGCACTCACATGTCAATGGCAAACAACAGCTGTCTATTTGCATTTAAGGACCACTCCATAGAAGGGAAATCATGTCTGATATGAAAAAATCTAGCTAGCTTTCCAGAGCTAGTGAGGTTATAGACCTTACAAAAGAGTATGTTACCACTTTGCTAGACTAGCATAATTTCTTACCATGTCTGAGGCTTCTATTCACAGATAAGGGTAGCTATCACCACTCGTCAAGGAGGCCTCACTTTAGAGCCAATGGAAATTACAGAAAACCACAGGGGGACACAGATCAACAGATTGGCGGCAGGAACAGCCACAATAGATATCTCTAAATTGCATCTCCTACATCTCGGGAAATATTGCAAAAGAGGGAGTAGAAAGACTGGAAGGGCCAGAGTTACCGAGAAATTTGCTGTAAAACAGCCTCCTCTAGAACTGAATGCATGAAGACGACCAGAACAATGATGATATCAATGGGTATGTTAATGTGGTAAGGGGAGATATCCCAGAGTCCCAGTACTGGGCCAAGAACTACAGGCAATGGCCTGAAGAAGTTGGCTTAGCCTGTCCCTGGGATGAGTTGGCTTATTGGTTGTGCAAGGCACAGTGGTCAGCCTTGAACCCAGAGGCACACAACCAACAAAACCGACTCAGCAGGTGCCCCACTGTGAATGGAACCCAAGATCTCGCTCATGCTATCTATGGTCTCAGCACAGATTGTCCTCAAACTTGTTATGGAGCTGATGCTGGTCGTAAACTTCTGATGTACCCCCGAAGTGCTGGAACTACAGACAAAAGCATGCATATTGGCCCTGAAGATGACTTGGAGGATGACTTTCAGTCTTTCCAAAATTTAAAAAGACTACCTACCCCCTGTAGTGGAATTTGGAAAACCTATTTTCATCCCTCATTCATTCTTTAAAGAAAAAAGAAATTCACTAATCCTTCATCGGCTCGAGTCTGCACTTTCCTGTGAAGCATGAAAGGGATGTCTACGAGAAAGGTAAACTGGTGTTACCCATTGGCATTGGGAGAGGTGAACCAAGAACAGCATTGCTTTCCTGGAGTTTGCATAGTTCTGTAAATCACAGTGCAATCTGATTTGTGTTTATAATTAAAATATATATTATACATATACATATATATGCATATGTATGTATGTGTGTGTGTATATATGTATGTATGTATGTATGTATGTATGTGTGTGTGTGTATATACATATATGTGTTTGTGTGTGTGTGTGTGTGTGTGTGTGTGTGTGTGTGTGTGTGTGTGTGTGTATTATTTTTCTCATTACTCCAAAAAATGTCAGACAAAGATAACTTACAGAGGAGTTTCTTTTGGCTCAGTGCGTCATGGCAGTGGTGGCTTCCTGCTAGAACCTGAGGCAGATGGTCACATTTCATTGGCAGTCAGGCAAAAGAGATGAGTATCAGTGCTCACAGGGGTTTTTCTCCTCTTTATTTGGTCCAGGATCCAATGTTTATGAAATGTTATTGTCCATATGTAAATGATTCATCCCACTTCGACTACCCCCACTAGAAAATCCTTAACAGAATTTTTGAGATACTTTCATCCGATGTGAATCTTGATTCTGTCAAATTGACATCAATATAAATTGGCATATTTAAAAAAAATAATGTACATAAAATTTTAGTCAGGTTTAGATAAATTTGGGGGTATATACACATGTTTTATTTGTATAATTGCTATATGAAAACATTTGTCCATATAAGATTTTATTTATTTTTAAAAAACACGTCATAAGTGAATTTTGTTTTATTATGTCATTATATTAATTCATGGGTTGGCAATAGAGAAAGGTCCTCGCTACTAAAATTAAGGCTGGTCTATTACGAGTCTTCACCCCTTCAGACAGCAGGGTTTCTCCCATACTGTATGTGCCATGTAATTACTTGACTTGAATGCAAAACATTAATGAAGACCAGTTTAATTGAATTAAACTTTTCCCTTGTGGTAACTCAATCAAAATGCATCATGCCTCATTATAGTGTTATCTGTAGGAGTCCAACACTGTATTGCTACAAAGAAGGATTATTTTCAATGAGGGTAGCCATAATAAACTCCCTTATCAAGTTACAAAATGAACTATCTCAACTGAAATTTCATATTAACTTCCCAGCATATGCATTTCAGACCCTAATTAATATAGTCTGCTTATACTTCTTTATTAGAGTTAATGCCATTCATATAATTATATTTTGTTTGACTAATATTTATGACAAACATCTACTTAAACTGCTATAATTAAATTTACATAAATAATTAAACAACTTCTTTTTAGCTCAGCAGTTGTCATGCTATCCTTGCTGTAAAGACCATTCATTTTGACTTCTTGAAGTTCAGATTGGACCAGATGCATTGGAATTTAAAAGAACATAATATACACTTTAAGGGGTTCTAGAAAACGTTCTAGAAAATATTATAGAAAAGCTCAGTGACACAAAAGAGGCTTCTGACCTCATAAATTTGAATAAGAATTTAATTTGGTAACCTATAAGAAATGTTATTTTTCTTCTGCAGAGGTGGGAGTGGATGCAGAGATTTGCATCTGAAGAGCCAGTATTCTACTATTGAACTCTCTCCTACGTACACTATTTGAATCAATGTACCTTGCTATGTTTAGAAATAAATTACAATAATCAATACTAAAATAAATTACATGTGCTTATTCTTTAAGTAAATAAATAACATAAGTAAACATATCTCGCAAGGATGTATTACTCAAGAAAATAATGTTTGAAAAAATCCATTAGTAATTACTTTTCATTTTACTTAATTATAGTCATACTATAGAACTTATGACCATGTTTGCAGACTTTCATTATATATTGGTTTTCTCCTGTTCATTCAGTCTCTTTTAAATCTTCAGATGATATAACACATTGGAGAATTTTAGAGTATTTCCATTTACCAGTGTCTGTACAAAGAATTCTCAAGTTTTTCCTGTCAGTACATTTTCTGAATCCTCTCCTTCCCTGTTTCCACTCTCAGACACCTTGCTTTGTTAGACTGCACAATAGCAATGGCCTCTTCTGCTTTCTATGTTCATTCAGCTTCGTCCAAAGCCGCCATTTATTACTTTAGAATAAGTTCTTGATCCCAGAAGTCCTACACTATTTCACGGTTAATTTTTTTTAATAATATCAACAGAGGACTTACCTTGAGCACTGCTCTCATGTGGGCTCTGTTATTTTCTTCTATGCATAATGTTCCTTACAATGTAAGGAATACCATACAGGCATTCTGCTTGTGTTAGCCCAGAGGATATCACACATTTGATTCAAGACCACAATCCCTAAAATCCATTTGAGGAGCATCTGAGGGTAATATAGAACTCTTTTGTTGTCCTGCCTCTTCAGAGAAAATTTCTGGCCACAGTAGTGGCAAATAGATATTGGCTTGGTGAACAAAATTAGTGTACAAACATGGTATCTATGTTTTTTGACTGAAGTGAGACAATTTAGACCATGAAATCTAGAGAGTGCTGTACTGGTATGGAACAATAGTAGAAAAATATCAATATACCTAAGGCATATTAATTTGACTCCTGATTTTCTAGATTGCTATAAAAAAAATCTGCTCTTCAGCTGAGTGGCTGTGGCACGCGCCTTTAATCCCAGCACTCAGGAGGCAGAGCCAGGCAGATTTGAGTTTGAGGCCAGCCTGGTCTACAGAGCGAGATTCAGGACAGGCACCAAAACTACACAGAGAAACCCTGTCTTGAAAAAACAAAAACAAAAAAAATCTGCTCTTTAAATTTTATTCTATGTGTGTGTTTGTGTGTGTCCATGTGTGTCTATGGATGTCTCTGTGTTGGTATGTGCAAAAGTGTGTGGGTGTCTGAGGAACACAGAAAAGGAGTCAGATCTGTTTGACCTGAAGTTAGAGGTGGCTGTGAGCTACCCAACATGAGCACTGGAAACCAGATCAGTCCTCCAAATAGCAGCAAATTCCCTTAGTTGGCATGCCATCTCTCCAGATCAAAGAAAATCCATTCTTAAATAAAACACAGTAGCAACATAGAAACCTACTTGCTTCACTTGTTTATTATAGAGTTTCAATCTGAACATCTGTGACTCATGATTCTCTACTTGTATCATTACAAAAGATTGTGTGAATGTTTGGAAAACAAGAGCTACAGACATGCACCTGTCACGGATCCCCTCTTTGCCCTGTCATTCTCTTTCTTTTTCCTCAAAACTTCTCTATGTAGCTTTTTCTGAGCTCATTATGTGAAAGAGAAGGATATGCTTACATTGGATAAAGTGTCAATCATTATTCAATCATTATTTTAGAGAAAGCCAGATCTCATTTCTGAAGTTTCACTTACTAGTCTTGGAGAGACTGGCGAAATTTATGATTTTTATAAAATGTATTATTTCTTCTGTGAAAGAATTTTGATTAATTAGATAATGATCTCAGTCAACATCTTTATGCAGTGTCTATCAACTGGGTACTATTTTAAATAATTTCCATTATTATTTCCTTTATCCTAATACCTTGTGTCTTATATACAGTCTAGTCATTTGTAGGAAGAGAAGATGTCCAGAAAGGAAATAAACTTGTCTAATATTACCACAATTAATATGATTTTGGAATAACCTCCTTAAACAAAAATTTAAGTAAGTGTTTATTTGAAAGCAGTTTTAAAATTACTAGTTAACGGGCTTAATTTTCTTTTTAAAGATTACTGGAAATGATTAAACAGTTTCTTAGAATATCATAAATTGGTGATTCATTAAACTACTAATGTTTCAAAAAAAAAAAACTACAGAGATGATCCCTGAAATTAAAGTAAAAAAAGCTATTTCTTTTAGGATATATATTTATGCACTTTAATTCTGGGTATATGCGAAGACATATGCATTTGAAAGTGTAAATCCCCACAAAGTACAGAGGAAGGTGCTAGATCACTTGGAGTTGGAGATACAGGTGGTGGCATGCAGCCTTACTTGGATGCTGGGAACCAAATTTTGGTCTTTTGTCAACCACTATGCTCTCTTAACAGCTGAGTCATTTCTCTAGCCTCGGCTATGGTTTTGAAATCTTTTTAGATATGTGTTTGTTAATTTTATTAAGTTCTTTTCAAATATTTAGTTGTTTGTTTTTTTTTTTTAACAAAGAAAATGTCTTGGTTGAGATGCTATTAACATCAGGGAAGTCACTTCATTGTTATGTTCATTTTGAAATGTAGCCACATTCTTTCTATCAGGGATGCAATCATGAGGAATTAAAGGGGGGCATGGAAAGAAGGAAGGCAGGAGAGAAGGGAGGAAGAAGGGGGGAGGGAGGGAGTTGGAGGCTGCAGAATGGGAGGAGCAGAGGAAGGAAGAAGACCAATAAGAATAGGAAGAAAAGGATGGATAATGGGACAGAAGTAAAGGGAGGGGAACGATAAGAAGAAGAAAGAAAGGAAAGCCTTGATTGTGACATGAAAGAGTTTATACAGAACAGTATTTTGAATAGAAGCGAGAATAAAAGTAGCAACATCCTTTGTTTATCCTGACAGAAAATCTAATGCATCTATCTGAGATATGAAAGATCTAATAAGATCTTCTTGAGATTCCATACAATAAAAACAATCTGAAGTTTGGAAAGAAGAAAAGAATCTAAATAGAAAAGTAAACAGTGCCATTTATGGATATCATTGTATAATTTAGGAATAGTATTTTTATATTAAAGATATGTATTACCATCTATTTATTATGGCATATCGATTACTTACTGTTCATTGCTTTCATACATGGAAATAATATTGTGGTGGACTTTCCTTCTATCATAAACATGCCTTTCAAAATATATTAGTCTTAATCTCCAATTTGCAAAATAGCAATTATTGATAGGAAAAAAAAACTCAGTGTATTAAAAGGACACAATTCTAGTCTCATATGTAACTAATATTAAAAGGTATTTCAGAAATTGATTTTAAATATTAAATTAGTTCTTTTAAATCATAACATGCAAAATACAATTTCCATCACACAAGCAATTAAACAAAAATTTCCAGTTAAAATTCATGCAGAACCACATAAACAAAAGGTCTTAGGATAGTTCCCATAGACCTTGGGTGAGAATGAGAATACATAAACAGATAACATTCCCAAATTTAGACTTCTCCTTAACTTTCTGAATGTGACACATTCATGTATGCATTTTTCTGGAAAAAGAAAGAGTGATGTGGCTGTGGGTAAGGAGCTGAGAGCAAATATCAGCAGTTTACTAAGAGTTTCTAAACTCATACTGAAATAAAGGTCTAAGGGTAAATAAGAATGATAGAATAGAGCTCTATCAGTTTATGAAATTTATGAGGCACAAGTAGTAGAGAAGGTAAATAATTAAGACTATAAGATCCAACAATACAGGATCTCCATGACACAAGGCAATAACAGGATATCCAAGAGGATTCCAGTGAGGGCATGTTATCAATAGTGTAAGCAGGAGCCAGAGGCCTTGAGTCAGACCAATGACTCATTGTAATGAAAACTTACAAGTAAAGATGAATGGACTAGTATATACCATGTGACTCGCTGGGCCACACTACAGCTGCCACACCAAGATTCTTCTTTACTTGTTTTTGTTGTTTATTTTTGTTTTTTGGTTTTACTTTTAAATTTTGTTTTGGGGGATGGGGTTGCAAGGGCAGAAGGTGGAAGCAGTGAGATCAGGAGGTGTGTGGGATCTGGCTGCATGATATAAAATTCACAAAGAACCACCAAACTAGCAGAAACACATGAACTGTTAACCAAAAGCTGAGGAACTCCCATGAACTGGACCAGGCCCTCTGGATAAGTGAGGCAGTTGATGCGCCTGAACTGTTTAGGAGGCCCCCAGGCAGTGGGACCAGGACCTGTCCTTGGTGCATGAGCTGGCTTTTTGGAGCCTAGGGTCTATGCTGAGACACTTTGCTCAGCCCTGGTACAGAGAGGAGGGAACTGGACCTGCCTCAGCTGAATCTACCAGGCTGGGCTGAATCCCCAGGGGAGACCTTGCCTTGGAGAAGGTGGGAATTGGGGATAGATTGGCGGGGAAGGCTAGGGGTGGGAGGAAAGAGGACAGGGGAATCTGTGCCTGATATGTAAAATTAAATAAATTATAAAATAAAAATATTTATTTAAAAAAGTTGAAATACAAAAGTACCCTTTAAAACCATTTGATGCTTGGGACTAAATAAAGCTATGTTCCTGCTCCAAATGAACTAAAAAAAATGTATAAACAAAAATATATATTCTATCTTGCTGCACCTTTCATTGTTAAGAAAAAACAGGATAAGATACACACTGTTACTTTAGTAAAGATATTTTATTATAAACATTACTGCATGCAAGCAGTGTGAAATTACACATCTAAAAGAAACTATAAATAATAATAGGATCAATTTTAAATTCATCTTTCCTAATGATTCAACTTTTAGTTCAACCCCATTTATTGATTTCCTGCTTTTTGTGGTTTTTATCTTATGTTCTAAATCACTAAAAAGGAATATAAGACATTTCTTAGCTTTATTAAACTTAAATTTGGAAATGATCATATAAAGAGATCAATTTAATATACTCTTGTAAATTTCAGGCAACACTGTGCCTAAGGCTTATTTAGACATTGGTGGGAAAACACCTCATTCATATTGGACCTTCAGGATTTGCTTCTAAAAAGAGGCAGAGCAGTATCTGCTCAACTGCTATTGGATGCACAAATATCTGAGAAGCTGATTCAACAGCAATCATGAGAAGACCTAAAGAGCATAAAAAAGCCAATGCATTCATTGGATAATTAAAAGAAATGTTAAAGGAATCATGACTAGAACCATACTTAAAAACCCACACTATTTTGTAGAAAACAGGGCATTTCACTACTGATCATGATGAGAATATTTTGAAATAGAACATTGTAGGGACAGAGTAGAAAGATTTGGCGATACCCTAACTCTCTAATGCGAGCATGCTTGAAATAGAGTCTAAATGAAGAAGTAAGAGTAAAGTCATATTTAAACTGGATTGGAGCCCTTAAGAGAATAGAAAAAGACATCAGCTATATCAGTGATTTCTCCACTCTAGATGGGGATCGTTAACATTGATTGCTAACTGGACATGTTCTATAATGACCTGGGAAGAAACCTTTGGATTCACCTATCACCCATGAGTTACTTTCTTGACTGAGTTAATTGATATGGAAATAATGGTACTAATCCAAGGACTGGTATCCTGGAATTTGTGAAAAGGAAAAGGTAGCTGAGCACTGATGTACATTATTCTCTGATTTCTGGCTGTGGTTACGTTGTGACCTTATGCTCTGGCTTTTATGGCTCTCCTGCGATGGTGGGCTGTATTTACAAACTGTGAGCAAAATAAACACTTCTTTTCTTAAGTTGCTTTGGTGAAGTATTTTTGTCACAGCAAAAGTAAACCAATATTCTGCACATGCCTGCAAGCAAAGGTCAGTTTTTAAATAAACAATGTGAAGTTATCTGTCTGAAAGTTATAAAAATATCTCACCAAAAGCAGTCCTTGCCATACCCTTATCTTGAGCCTCAAGTCCTAATAACTGTGATCAAATGAATATGTGTCCTTTAAGCTAACCACACGATGGCTGCTTCAGCAGCCCGAGTCTGTTATAGGAGCTTGAGCATGCTATGTGGTTACTTAACCTACATGTGAACACTACGGCTTCTTGAATTGCTTCACTGTCCTTGAAATTCACTGCCAGTGAACTCACAACAGTTCAGAATCTGTTCATCTCAACATTTTGCTATAATTAGTCCAGTTCCTCCCCATTTTTATTATACTTTACAAGTACATGTGTGACAACTGTTAATATTGAGGAAATAAGAATCACTCGATTATTTTGCATACATTTCTTATAACATCAAAGGCTTCATCTGATGACCTTGGGTCTGTTCACTTTACTAAAGATTGGCATGTAAAGTACTCATCAGGCAAGTGACTATAGTTTAGCTGTTCTATGACTTACCTCTGCTACCTCAGTCGATAGATTATCCAATTGTCTGTACTGGACAATAGGAAAGCTTTTCAGATCTCTATAACCTGCTTGTGGTGGGTGGGTCTTCTTGATATTTGCCTTAAAGTCACAGTCAGAAGAGTTCTATTGCTACAAAGCATGAATTATATTTGGGCATTTTTTCCTGGGAAAAGACTATAGTGTTTCATTATTTTGTTCTTAATGCATACACAAATGTAGGAAGCATGGCTTTGAATAAGCATTGTAGAAACCAGGATTGTCAATCATGCAGGCATATTTTCTTCAATGGAATGAAATGAATGATATCTATTCACCTGGAATGCTGGAGTGACAAGTTGTCAATCAACCTGGTGATGCTTTCCTATATTGGGACCCATCCTCTGTCTGAATACCCCTACCCCCAATATTCTGAACATTGTTCAGGCCCTAGTACTTCAGTAAATAGAGCACATCTCTACAAAAGTGGCCCCACATTCTTGATATCCTCCAACAATAGAATCTATCCTTATGCTTATCACAGATCCTTCCACAAGACCCCAGTCCTGAGCTCTGTTTATCAGCCAATAGAATTCACTCTTAGTGTAAAGGTCACAGGTCACAAGTTCTACTATGTTTAAATGTGTAAGAAAAATAAATCATGCAATCAGTCCTTGCAAGGTATGTTTTAATGTCTGCAAAGATGGCACTGTATTGAGTTTTAATCTTTACCTTACTTGGATCATCTCCCCAGGCTGTGAGGCTTGTGGGGGTCTTGTAAGGATCCCAGCATACAAAGTATTCAAGAACCTATATTTCCAAGCATGAGAAAACTGGTGTACAGTTTCTTCATTCATTTATTTATACTGATGCTAGAGGGTATTTTTTATTTATTTGTTTGGTTTATTTTACTAACTTGGTTTGTAGAAAATTTAACACATTTGTACATCATATATGTACCAATCTCACCCCAGTTCCCTACCACCCCTGTCAATACACCAATTCCCTAGATAAGCATTTCTTTGCTAATATAATCCACTGAGATTAAGAAGGACGACCAGTGTCACCATGTCTGTTTGAGCCTGGTAGGCTCAGCAGCTTGTGTGCAACTAAAAACAGTGGTTCATTTGTGAACAAGAACTCCTGGAAAAAAGCTGTGCCCGCAAGGCTTGGTTTGAGCACTGTTTGCAATGGCTGGTTGACTGAATAGAACTCAGTGATGTGGGGAAATTTGACTATTGTGCACCCAGAGGCTAATTCCCATTTATATTGAGCTATCTTAGCCCCCATTGGCTGATTGAATATGTCAGACCCAACAGACACAAAAATTTAGAATGTAGTAACTTAACAAAACCCCAGTTTTCTACCAACCAAAGGGCCAAGGATGCTGTCATATAGTGTCTGAAGCCTATGCCTGATGTAACTACCAATTGTATTTAAAAATCATCTTGATTTATGGGTTTTTTTTGGGGGGTTGATTATATATGAAATTACCTCCTCATTGGCACATGGAATTTGAAGTAACTTAAATCTGTGTTCCCAGTCCATGGCCACTTCCATTTGGCTCCAAAAGAAATCATGGCTTACCATTTTGTAAGTGAGAGCTGCATTTGTGTGTCAACACTCTCCCCTCCGAATCTATCAATAGCTATCAATTAAGAGATAAATAGTAGAGCCTGGAGAGGCCCTTCTCCTCCTTTGACATTTGTTGAATTCCCAGGAATCTATAAGGACGACCCCAGACTAGACTACTAGCAACAGTGGTGAGGGTGCCTGAACTGGGCTGCCCTGGTAATCAGATTGGTGACTACCCTAACTGTCATCACAGAGCCTTCATCCAGTAACCAATGGAAGCAGATGCAGGGATCTACAAGCAAACACCAGGCGAGGAGAGGGAAGAGGGATTACATGAGCAAGGGGGTCAAGATCATGATAGGGGAATCAAAAGAGACAACTGAACCAAGCTTGTGGGAACTCACGAATTGTAGACCTGCAGCTGTGGAGCCTGCATGGGACCAGACTGGACCCTCTGCACACGGGAGACATAGTGTTGAAAGGGTCAGTTTTGTGTAGGCCGAAGGCAGGTGACTAGAGCTCTTGTAAGTACTGTAATTTGATCCAATCTAGAGAATGGCACTTTGTAACCTTTTACATACATCTAGTATCTTAAGATTTCCTAAGAATTGGAGAGGTAGTGGGACATGTCTTATTTAGAACATTTCAAACCAAAATTTTCATGTAATGAAACAGAAATTTAATCAAATTCTCTGTAAGCTTGTAAATAACCTCACTATCCACCACAAAGTTCTCCTTCTTGGAAGTTTGCATCATTCCTTTTTTTTGCATTTAAAAAAAAAAACAAAACTATTTTCTATTTACAGAAACTATAAGTCCCTCTCTGTTACACAGGAACACGGACTATCTCCCTTTATCATACACACCCTCAGCAACAAACTGCTTCAGTACATGCAGTCTCAGAACATCTGCTATTCTTCAAACATCCACCTATGGAAACACCTGCATGAAAGGGGTCCTTCCAGGAAAGGTACAGGAGGCTCTGCTTCTAAGAATATAAGAATTTCCCCATGTTGTGCTAGACATAAATTCTATCCTTATTCAAACGTTAGACAACTTAGTATCTGCCAAACTGACATTCTGCACATGAGGGATATTTTCCAAAAGAAACATGTTCCAGTTTCTGATACAAGACGCAAACACCCTCTGCTCAGCAGTGAAGTGATATGTGCATAAAAAGATACAGGTATTATAGAAGAGGAATTAGAAACAAAGACAGAGACAGATCTATAATTGCCAGCTGCACTCTCCGGATGCTTGCAAGCTCTTCAACTATACATCTTCCGAGTCAATGCTGTGATTTCCTATGCTTTATTTTATCTGTCCTCTCCTGGAGAGATGTGCAGGCTAACTGTCGTCTTTTTTTGTTTTTAATCTTTGCATTTATTCCTTTCTGCTTTGTAGCTAACTGTGTTCACTTGAAGTCATTTTCCATTTATTCTAACCATTGGCATTCTTTGTGCACAGAGAATGAACCCTTTGAATCTGCTCTCCAATTTATTGTATCAGGTTTGACTGTTTGCCCCAGCAGCTCACAAGATTTTTCAACTGTTTTACTGCTTGTCAATGACAACAATTATTTTTTTATTGGTTTTTGGAAGTTAATTTGCTTCGCTTGGTTGAGATGATAATTTTGTGCTTTTAAAATGAATTCTGAAAATAAAACCCATAGCTTAAGATAATAGTAAGTGGACCAGAGAAAAGAAAACACAGCCCATACATGATTGCAAATGTTAGCAGTTTAGGGTGTTGATTTATAATCCCCATTCTACTTATTACTTTATTAGTGGCAGAAGTGCTTTCTCTAAATAATACAGTAATTGATGTTTTCTATTTGAACATTTCTGTATTTTATAATGTATTTTGAACTGATATGCCTTTTAAAAGTGTGAGATAATCTGTTCAGTTTTTAAAATATTATGTATACATGATTTCATGACTGATCCTTGGTACTAGATAATCCATGTGCTCTTCCTGGAAAATAGTATTTCTCCCACTTTCAGCAACATTAGTTGCTTATAATTGTCTATTTAGGGTGGAGGCCTCATGGGTTTTCCTGCATCCATTTTGGCATGTCTATTGCTGTTCTTGTTCAGCTCAGGATGTATGAGCACAGCTTCTGACATTACTAGAAGACACAGTCTCACAGCAAACACGTTGATCCTCTAACTCCTATAATCTATCTTCACTCTCCTCTCCAATGTTCCCTGAGGCTTAGATGTAGGAGAATTTTATAGATACACCTTTTTATTTATGACTTTTATGTATGCATGTCTATACATCTAGTGGTTTGGATAGGAATGACCTCTATAGACTCCTGTGTTTGGATGCTTGGCTATAGGGAATGGCACTGTTAGGAGGCAGAGCCTTGTTGGAGTAGGTGGAGTTTTGTTGTGTATCACTAGGGGTGGACAGTAAGGTCTCAAATGCTCAAACCAGGTCTAAGGTAACATTCACTTCCTGTTTCCTATGGATCCAGATTTAGAATTCTCAGCTACCTCTTAAGCACCATGTCTGCCCGCATGCTGCCATGCTTCCTGCCATGATGATAATAGACTGAACCTCTGAAATTTAAGTCAGCCTCAGTTTAATGTTTTCCTTTATAAGAGTTTCCATGGTCATGTTGTCTCTTCACAGAAATAGATACCCTAACTAAGATAACATGTATGTATGTAAAAATTAGTAGACTAAAAAGAGAGCTCATGGATTTGAATGAAAGCAAAAGAGGGTATGGGAGTATTTGGAGGAAGGAAAGAAGAGGGAGAAATGGTGTAATTATATTTTAATCCCCAAAATAAAATTCAAAAGAGTGCTGCATATTCAGCCATGCATACAACTAATGGGCAACTGTGGTATATGACACTCAGGTCAAGTGGGTTCTTTGAAGAACACAGATTCTAATTTAAGATGCCTTTAATTTGCCATGGACATTCAAGGTTAGATGTAAACCATAGTTATCGTCATTACTTCCTGTACTGGGTTAGTGAAGAAAACAGGAGGAAGAAGTGTATAATGCAAATACAACTTCAACAAACTACAGATGACTCTCATTTTCTATGCATGCTAATGTTTTTGTAGACATGTAGCAAACATGTGATTAAGACAACTCTAGTTCCTGATAAAAACTTAACAAAAACTACCAGTACTAACAAGATCCCATGCATTTTTTTAAATTATGGTAAGTATATTAAGTTTATCCAACTCGGTGTAAGACAAACTACATCCAGATGCCACAGTTATCACATAGAGAATCTATACAATATTGTTGCCCACTGTAAATATGTTTTAGAAAATACAAGCAGCTCAATATGTAATGGAAACAAAAAAAGAGGGCAATAATTCAAGAGCTTTTTGACTCCACAGCGTTTATAGTTCAGTGATGCCTGCCTAGAGAAAGGCTTATTAGCGATGAGTTAGATAATTACTTATTTTCAACATCTATATTATAGTAGATATCATTTATGTTTAAATATTTCCATAATAAGCATATACCAATTTGAAAAGGTCACTTCTGCTCTTTAAATACATTGGTGGAATCCAGGGGACTGATTATTAAATGCTTCACTCTAGATCTTCCCAAAGACTGAATTTACCCCTTTCTCCCCATAGAGGGCAGCCACCCAAAGACTGAATCTTCCCCTTTCTCCCCATAGAGTGCAGCCAATGGGGCAGCTAAGGATATTTTTTTTCTTTGCCCTTGCCTCTAACTCCCATTGGAGAACACCTGGCAAACCGCAGGCCCGGAGAAGAAAAGGAAAGCCTCTAGACTGTTCTCTAAACTCTTCCTAGAGCCTTTTCATCAGTGTGTGTTTTCTCCAGCCCTTTTCCATCCCCAGGGATTTTGCTTATTAATGTTTATCAGCATCTGCCAAATACTAGAACATCAAGGGAGATGAGCCAGGCCCAACCCCTGCTGTGATTTATTAACAGCCAAAATGCAAACATACTAATCTGCAGTGGGTTTGTTAAGGCTGTAAATAAATTTGGTTATTAACATGTAGTTGTCTGGTAAACCAAACCAAAACAAACAAACAAAAAAAAGACAACATATTGGAAGCCTGATTAACAGAATTCAAGAAAGGATCTGAATTTCTAAGAGTGAAAATGGCAATCCAGAGACATAGAAATACAGAGAGAGAGAGAGAGAGAGAGAGAGAGAGAGAGAGAGAGAGAGAGAGAGAGAGAGAGAGAGAGAACCATTATATAGATGTAGGTAAGTAAAAAAAATGTACAGATGCTTATAATAGACTATTTAATATTATTTTCCTATTATTTTTATTATATGCTAACGGTTGAATCAATAGACTTGGAACCAATGTTGTCCAAATGAAGGTCAGATCTACTTCTCATTGACATGTTAACAAATTATTCCATGGCATTTGTGCAATGCAACTTTTTGGTTTTGTTCTTTTAATTTTGTTAATTGTGAAATCCATCACAGTGTGAGGTCTTGACTTTTGTTATTCTATAGCTTACAGTATTGATAATGCTCACATCTATCTACTACAAGGTAGGTTAATTATCTCCAAACAAATATATGTGTGACACTTAATCGTGTAGGTGAATTTACTGTTTGCCAGCACACGCTTTTATTCATGAGACACAAGTATGTATCAACCGGTGTGAACCTTAAGATTAAAATAGCATTGTTGAATAGTTCCACAAACTGCCAAATCCAGTGTCATCAGGGCTGTTAGTGAGCTAACTGTTTTAGGTAACATGTTGCCCAAGTCATGATTTAGAATTTCAATTTCTCTTTTTATTTATGTAATGAAAAGTTTGTGAAACACTCTTTTAAGGGAGCAAGAAAAGGCAATGGTCTACACTAGTCACAGTTTTCCTCTCAGTTTATGAATATATTCCCTTACCAACATGATCCAATCATCATCATCATCATG
Source organism: Peromyscus maniculatus bairdii (assembly GCF_049852395.1). Lineage (NCBI taxonomy): Eukaryota > Metazoa > Chordata > Mammalia > Rodentia > Cricetidae > Peromyscus > Peromyscus maniculatus. Next base: position 22,942,142 of record NC_134868.1, on the reverse strand, counting down.
GGGTTTTCACTGGTTTTGTGTTGTAAAATGTTTTATGCTCTCTGATAAAGTCACCCAGACTTCTTTGAAACTCTAGAATGCAAGTTATAGGGAAATTTATGCCTTATTTTTATAAATCATTTTATTTTTAAAACTTTTAGTGATCAGAATCCAATCTAATAAAGCTTCCAAGAAAAGCTCATACTTATTTTAATACATTTTCTTACAATTAGAATATGTAATCTCAATACCATAATAAATGTGGTGTAGGAACATATCCGCCCTAGGATTTCTTAGTAACCAATTATATTTGCATAGAAACCTCTTATTAGAGAACTCAGAATCACTAGGAACAAAATATCCTGAAGGAGAATCCAAGACCACTTACTCCATCTAAATCCCACTCTAGCATCTCAAAAAATCTAACTATAAAAGGGTTACTATGCCTTCATAAGTGTAGTTCATACCATGAACAATCAATCATAAAAATTAAGAGTGCACAGTTTTAAAAGATCTTCCTATTCTCACTTGAAAGAGTGATGGTTCACATATTTACTAGGTTTCCTAAACTGTACAAACATCTAGAAGATTTTTAGAAATTGCATATTTGACCTTTCTGGTTAGAAATAGTGAAAAGTATTATTAATTAAGAAATTTGTAGGCCACAATTGGGGTGGTCATACTACTGTGCGCAGGATTTTTTTTTAATTTTCTTTTTGTAGATTTGAATATTGCAAAATGCAATTAGTTCATTAGGGGAACGCAGGCATCATTTTTATAGGTTCATTGCCTACTTCTCATTGCATCTCAAAGACTTTGCCAAATAATAGTCAGTCAATCCAGTATTCACTAAGAATTGATGAATGAGCAGGCAGGTGCATGAATGGATGGATTCTTTAGGTAGAACAAATGTTATCATTTTAATACATATCCACATGAATTTCCTTTAATAATAAAGGACATTATTGATCAGAGCAAACACTGCTTTAAACAGATGCAATGTTAAAATGTCAAGATGGAGCAAAAGTTGAAAACTTTAGTGTGTCCCAGTTCTCCATTGCTACTGAGGGTTTTATCTTCATTTATAAATATACTGTGTTGCTTAAACACTTATATTATATTGCTGAAGCTGAGGCTTTATTAGTTAATGAAAAAGACTCATTTACCTTGGGTAGATAATGATATTGTTACAATATTACACTTACTAAAAAAAAATTAGTCTTATTTTGCCCATAATACATTAAAGCCATTAAAGGGGTCAATGGGAACCATAAGGAATCAGGTCTGGTTATTTATTCTATCAATTGTTTGGAGTATAATTTCAGTATAATGCTTCTATTTCAGTTTCTACATATGTTAAAAGAATGATATTTCCTTAAAGAATTGATAAAAGATTTTTATAACATGAAAGAAAGTAAATTTGGAACAATAAGAAGATGTAAGAAAGGAAGAGAAAAGAATAATTAGGAAAAAAGGCATAAAAAAATCAAAAGAGGAGAGTAGCTCCTCTAGCATGGGAAGAATATACTAAAATTACAAAAGATTACACACATTGTACAACTTCTCCATAACACTAAGGGAATATAACTGCCTTTGATTTCTGACCTTTGTTATCAAATCAATGTCCAAAATTAAAATTAAGTGTTGAGATTTTATGAGTTTAACACCCGTTTTGTGGGCTGGATGATAGACTGAGGGTTCTATGTTTTAAGAGCAGCACACCTTGCATATCTAAAGCCAAAATCAGGTTTTTTCAAAAATCTTTTAATTTGGAGTGAATCAGTGGTGAGCATTTTAAAGTGAAACGTGAATTATGCTAAGTTAAATTGATTTTAAATATATAAAATGTTGGTTCTTAGCCAGATGCCCCTGAATATGAGGAAGGGCAGAAAGAAAATACTTGAGCTAATTAAAAAGATGCTCAATAACAAGATGTACTTTTGAGATATAAATATGCTGGAGGTGAAAAGTGATCGATATTAATTGTAAGGAGCAATGAATAAAATGCACGGGAAACCCTGAAATGAAAATCCACAGGAATGGCATGACCTAACATGAGCTACAGAAAACTGAAGTGAATACAACAGAAGAAAGGTTCAAGGAAGCCACGATTAAAGATGAAAGGTAAATTGCTTAGAATATGAAGACAAATAATTAGGTCCCTGACAGAGATAATGCTTCTATAATGAGGCCTCTGAGAAATCTAGAGGAAACAGTGAAAACAGATATGGATATCTCACTAATTGAATTACTATTCCATGTGAGCTTTGACTACAGTGGGGAAAGTGATTGTCACATAAATCCTATGATGGTATTATAAAACATTTCTTCAACAAAAACAGATGATAGGATAGTGCTTTGGCATTGCAGAAGGTAATTATGCTGTTTATAATTGATGGAACATATTAACCAATGCAGCTAATTTTCTTTCCATTTACTAAAGATGAGAATTATGTAGAGTGAAGGGATCCTTAAGTGTGTGAAGTCCTGAGTGTATGTGTGTTGTTGACATGGGCAGAGCTGTGTCAAGGACCCTAAACTCAAACCCAGAGGAAAATGGCAAAGCATCACCTTGTGATCCATGTGTGGAGTTTGGAGTTTGACAGTGTATTCAAAAATTACCTGCAATAATGTTTTTCCTTCCAGATACATATGTCCTGAAGATTCCACTTCTGCTGAGATTAGCTAAACCTGCCTCCTTGATTCAGCTACATACCATAAACCATGACTTATTGTTTATCTGTTTATTCTGATGACTTGTTAAGATGTATGCAATAACTCTGCCTCTTTGTATAAAATAAACATACTGAGTTTCCCTAGGGTGGCCTTTTCTCTATCAGAGAGCCCATCAACTGGACCACAGTTATTTTATCTCCATGTATTTCTGTAATTTTCTCCTTCCCTCTCAATTCAGTCAGGTCCAAAGACTTGTCAGTCATGCAAACGACATGGCAGAAGATAGCATCATTAAATTTTGATCCCTTTAGAGTATAGTAACATAAGAATTCTTGCCATGCTTAAGTAGTGCAAGACAAGCAATCCAGCAAATCCAGCTATTGATCTCATCCTATTATATGAAATACCTGAATGTGAATGTTGGAGAATAGGCCACAGAGATGTTGGAATCCCTCTGCTGCTCAGGTCTTCAATGCGAAGATACTTTCCAGGCTCCAGTTAGAACAGTTGATCTCAGAGATCTCCCCTAGCTGAGAATGAAATATTGCAATAGCTGATGGTTCTTGTGGGCCACAATACAGGGAGTGACCTCGTCAAAGCTGTCGTAGAATAGTTCATGGATATGTGGTTTCAAAAGTGGGAATCAAGACACCCAGAAACCTGCAGGAAAATGGCTACAAGGAAGCTAGACTCAAGGAGGTAGAAGGGATTGAACACTACCTTAGAATTGAAAAAAATTCTTAGAATGCTGGATATGGCAAAGCCAGCTAATGGAGGTCAATTAAGAAAGACAGGAAAGAAGAAAAGAGAGAGAGAGAGGGAGAGAGAGAAGAGAGAGAGAGAGAGAGAGAGAGAGAGAGAGAGAGAGAGAGAGAGAGAGAGAGAGAGAGAGGGAGGGAGGGAGGGAAGGAAGGAAGGACGAATATAGTCTTTTGATCTTTCTCAGGGAATCTCAGCCTCATTGACTGGGGGAAATCTTGGTATGGGTGGTGAGGTAATACCAAGGTCATACTCTCTGCTTAATTTCTTTTTCTAGTCTATCTTTCTCTCTTTTTTCCCCTTTTCACAATTCCATCTGTCTGCAGCACTGATCACACTTCTTCCTTCTTTGCTGGTTCAGAAGTGAGTGTTTGCAACAAGACATGAAAGAGGAAGCTTTGAAAGGCAGGCTCATGAGGATTTAAACCAGCGCTTCTCTACCTTCCTAATGCTGTGACCCTTAGGTACAGCTCTTCATGTTGTGGTGACCCCCAACCATAAAATTATATTGTTGCTATTTCATAACTGTAATTTTGCTACTGTTGAGAATTGTAATGTAATTATCTGATATGCACGATATCTGATCTTTGACCACCACAGGTTGAGAATCCCTGCTAAACCTAGAATATCTGCCTCCTTGCAAATGCTCATCAGGTATCTAAACCCAGGACAACATGCTTCCTCATGAACATTCCTCAAGAAAATAATCAAATACCAGCTAAAATTGAGATAGGATCACAGGCAATATAACTAGAAATGAATCTAGAGGGTAAATGGACTGTAATTTCTTTCTTAAAAGCATTCTTCCCTAAACCCCAGCTCAAAAAAGAATAATTGTGAATATTACTCACTTTACATTACCATATTAACTTATTCATATATAATTTAAAATCACTCACATCTGCGTGTGTGTTTTAAGAACTTGTCATTTCCATTATTTTAATTGTATTTTCTGTGCTTATAATAACAACAATGAACTTTCTCTTTTCCTTTCCTTGTATAAAATCATTCTGTTGTGTGTATGTGTGAGTGGAAACCAGATGTAAACATCAAATATCTACATCACTTGTTCTGAGATTATTTTTAAAACTAGGGTCTTTCATGGACCTAAAGTTCAGTTTCAGCTTCATTGGCTGGCCAGCAAGGCCAAGGGATCCTACCACCTCCACCTGCTAGTGCTGATAACAGGTATGCTCCACACAACGAGGTGACATGTGTGCTTGGGATCGAATCCCTAACCTCGTGTCCTGGCACCTAAAAAATAAAATTTCATTGGATTATGATTTTTGCTATTGTGTTGGAATTTAATATATTGAGTGTAGGCAAGGGCTAAGAAATATGAGGTTGGGTGTGGTAGCACACATGCATATTTCCAGCATCTGGAGGTACAGGTAGAAAGGTTCCAGAATTCTAGACCAGCATAGCCTATGGTAAACCTATCTCTAAAATAAATGGAAAACCAGGGCAAACAGGAGGATTTCAGGGGCTATCTTAGTTTAGTTTCTATTGCTGTGACAAGGACCAAGACCCACTTGGGGAAGAAATGGTGGGTTTCAGCTCATCATTTATAGACCATTATTGAGAGAAGTCAGAGAAAGAATTCAAAGTAGGAACCTGGAGTTAGGAACTGATGCAAGGATCATGCAAGAGTTGGTTTCGAAGCTTGTTCCTGGTGGATTGCATTATTTTATAGCCCAGGTGGTGGTTTGAATAGGAATGACCCCCTCGGGCTTATATATTTGAATGCTTGGTCAATAGGGAGTGACATTACTTGATAGAGATTAAGAGGTATGGCCTTGTTGGAGCAGGCATGGCTTGTTGGAGGAGATGTGTCACTGAGGGCTGACTTTGGAGTCTCAAATGCTCAAACTATACCCATTCTCTCTCTCTTTCTTTATAACCATGTTCTTGAATATTGAAATCTCAGTTACCTCTCCAGCTCAATGTCTACCTGTGCTCTACTATGCTTCCTGTCATGGTAAAAAAATGGACTAAAACCTCTAAAACTGTAATCCAGCCCTAAATAAATGCTTTTTTAAAAAATGAGAATTGTCAAGGCTATGGTGTCTCTTCGCAGCAACAGAACTTTGACCAAGCCAGAAGTTGATGGCAAGAATGGGGTATTGATATACAAGGGCCAACCATGATGCTCTGGGGAATGTGAATTTCTAAACCTTGAATTGGGAAATAAGTTAAATGCTTGAATTGAAGATTAATTGGCTGTACTAGTAGAAGCATGCAAGACAGAGATTCTGAGAGCAAGGTAGATTATAAAGGCCCAAATCAAGAGCTTTCAGAGGAGAAGAATTTTAATAAATGGCCTATAGACCACTCTTGTGATATTTTGGTGAGGAATATGGCTACTTTATGCTCCTTAACAAAAATTCTGCTTGAAGATAAATTAATGATTTTTTGATTAACAGAATTGGCAGAGGAGATTTCAAGACAGCCTAGTATTAATTGTATTGCTTGGTTATTACTACCCATACTTTTGGGAATCTGTAATGAAAACGAGCAAGCTGAGCAAGGAAAAATACAAAAAGTACAATTTGAGGAGAAAAGGAGCACAGAAAAGCATAATGGAACTAAGTCCAATGTTCAAAGAGATAAAAAGTTTTTTAAAAAGCCTGATCCTAAATGAAAGAAAGGGAGTGCTGACCTCAGGTCAAGACTCCACCCAGCTAAGATTCCAACTTGTGAAAAAGAATTAAAGGAAAGCTTTGGGCTGGGAGTGGTGGCACATGCCTTTAATCCCAGCACTCAGAAGGCAGAGGCAGGCAGATCTATGACTTCAAGTCCTGCCTAATCTACAGACTGAGATCAAAGACTGCCAACTTTAAAGCACTGAAGGAAACCCTCAAAAACAGAAAGCTGGTGAACCAGTGGGCCATGTTCCAGCCCCAGCAAATGGAAGAACTTGGCAGCTTTGGCCACATTGTTCTGGTTTTAAAGTTAAGGATCAAAATAAAATAAAAGTTTGTGGAATTTCCATCCATGACTGAGGAAAACCACTGAGGCCAATCATGTATTAGGCATATCCCCACACAGAGACTCAGAGAGACCTTCTCTTGACACTATGAAGGTGAAGCCTCACTTGCCTTGGAGAGTCCCAGATGTTGGACATCTCAGAGCCATACAATACCTATCAATATAAGCTGTAAACTGGGTGTGGAATTAGCTCAAGAAAGATAAGTATGTTGTGGTCAACAAAGTTGAAAGGAGTTGAAGATCTGAAGAGCGCCTTGACATCAAATATGGATACACAACATTTAGAGGTTGCCCTGCTGGTTTTAGGTCTTGCTTTGAATCCCTATTTCTCTCACCATGTTGTCTTGCCTCCTTTTATAATGGTAATATATATCTTGTGCCATTGTATGTTAGAAATATATGATCTACTTTTTTGATTTTGACTTTATAAGGGGTTAGAGTTAAGATATTTCTTCAAGTCTCAGAGAGACTTTGGACTTCTAAGCAGTGTTGAGACTTTAGACTATGGAGACTCTTGAAGTTGTACTGAATGCATTTTTACATTATGATATGACTACAAACCTATGGTGGTCATAGAGTAGAATGAAGTGATTCGAATAGTTATGGCCCTTATAGGCTCCTATATTTGAATGTTGCATATTAGGGAGTAATAATACTTGACAGAGATTAGGAGATGTAGCCTTGTTTGAGTGAGTGTGGCCTTGTTAGAGGAAGTGTGTCACTGGGAGTAGGGCTTTGGGGTTTTAAATACACCAGGCCCTCTCTCTCTCTCTCTCTCTCTCTCTCTCTCTCTCTCTCTCTCTCTCTCTCTCTCTCTCCTTTCTATCTGCAGATCTGGATGCAGAACACTCAGCTACTCACCAGCACCATATCTGCCCATATGCCACCATGCTTCCTGACATGGCAACAATGAACTAAACGTCTGATACTGTAAGTAAACCCCAAGTAAAATTTTTCCTTATAAGAACTGCTGTGTCCCTGCATAAGTCCCGTCTGGGAGGGGGGAATGGACCTGCCTGCACTGAGTCTACCAGGTCAACCGCGGTCCTCGGGGGAGACCTTGATCTGGAGGAGGTGGGAATGGGGGGTGGGCTGGGGGGAGGGGTGGACAAGAGGGGGAGAACAGGGGATTCTGTGGCTATTATGTTGAACTGAATGGTGTTGTAAAATAATAATAATAATAATAATAAAAAATTGTTTATACTAAAAAAAAATCAAAAAGAAAAAAAAAAAAAAAAAAAAAAGAACTGCTGTGGTCATGATGTTGTTTCATAGCAATAGAACACCGACAAAGACAACTTGGACCTCCTGCCCAATCATAGCACTATGCATGGTGTACTTAGCCATTCTAAAAATTTATCAATCAAGAAATTCTCCACAGACCCACCCATATGCCGCTCCACTCTGATGTGGCTTTTTTTTCAATTGCATTTCTTCTTCTCAGGGAACTACATCCAAAAATCACCAGTCAACACAGGGGCTTACCATAAAATAAACACAAGTGACTGTGACTATGAAATACGATAATTGTACCAGATACTATTCACTATGTTTATAAGGTAATGAAGTTAGTAATTGAGTGACACAATCTATGTGTTCACTTTTGTGGTAATGGTAAATCGTTACATTTCAGGAAAAGGCACATGATCCTTGTAGATTTTATCATAATTAAACAGTTCTATTTTTCCTCTTTGTTGGATTTAAATATGTTAAAAACAAATCCAACATTTTCTCCTTTCTTTTAATACAGAGATGTTTGCTGTTTTGTTTGCAAGATATTAGAAAGCTGGCATTACTTAGAATTTGCTAAACAGCAATTGAGCAGGTTTTGTTGTTTACTCTCATAATCAAAATGAAATTGACAACTGAGCTTCAAAAATGGCATGTGGCACTGTTTGTCAGCTTGCTGTCTTTGGGCAGGTTTTGTCATTCAACAAAGATTGTTTGGAAGTCTAAAGAAAGATAAAGAGCTGTATTTTTCTTTTTCTTTTCTTTTTTCTTTTAATTCACTACACATTGTATCTTGGAGTATATTCAGCTTCAAGAAATCAATTACTATGTTTTCCTTTGACACAAAATGCAATAAAATGAAATGAAATCATAAAAATAGTCACTTTGGGCACATGTGAGGTAGCATCCAAATTGATCCAGATATTAAAAAGTAAACCTGTTTTTAAAAATAACATAAAATTTGAATGCACATTTATAAGACCCGTTAATATGTTCACTGAAAACTTTGGACTCTGAAGATTTTGATTAGCGTTGACCCAGATTCAAGGCCTTAGATGTCTTGTATGGATCACTTCTATTTAAAGCTCCCACCCTGATAATGATGTTTCGTTTCATTATTGCTGCCCTCTTTGTTCCAACACTGCTCTGTGTGTGTGTGTTTTAATGTTTACTTTAGAAATAATATAAAGTGTTCATGCCTCCTCCACACTTAAAGCTGTGTTCTCCCACACTGGCCCCTGTTTAGCCAGACATACATTATTGAGACTTATAAAGACTAGTAAATTATTACCTTAAACTTACACACAAGTTACTGCTATGTTCTAGCTTAAAAGTAACACAGAACTAAAAAAGAAACAAACAAGCAACCTTTATAAGATAATCCAGTTTATTTTTTCTTAGCATACTGTATTTTTATGTCTTCTTAATTTTTCCCCTTAGTGCATTAGATTGAGTCCTAAATATTAGGAAACCAATCTTTTAATCATTTAGTAATATTATAAATAACATATTTGCTCCCTTTAGTTTTCAATGCATTTATTTATGGGTTAATGATAGTAGGCAGTTTTGGGTCCAGATGGGAAAATAGCATTAATGATCTCACTCTTTCTGATTCATAAGAAATAACACTGTAATCTCTGTGGATACAGCTGATTTTCACCTAGTCTGTGGTCAGGACTAGTTTCTTACTCTGCATTTAAACCTTAGCAATGCAGAACATGTGCTAGCAAAATATGTGATTTTATTTTATTCTATTTCTTTTTGTCTTCTCATCTTTCTTTCTCCTTCCCTCCCTCCATCACTTCCTCCCCCTCCATCCTTTCTTCCCTCCATACTTCCCTCTGTTTCTCTTTCCTTCCTTTCTTCTTTCTGTCTTTCTTTTTTCTGTTTACCTTATTATTTTCTATAGTGACTGTGGCAGATCTAACAGGATTTTCCTATGGGACTTCAGAATAAAGAGATAAAGTTAGCATCCCTCTTTTGTCCAAATACTCTCTCCTTATGTTTGAATTTGGCAAACTACTTTTGTTGATGTTAATATGCTAAGACATCATTGTGCTAACATGTTAAAGAGCTGGCAGAAACACTCCATATAGTTCTATGATGACCTTTATAGACTTTTTCCACCTTCTTGAATTTTGAGTCCCAGATGTTAGAGATCACTCTGTCACTTTCCAGAGTCATACCTAAGTGTGAACAAATTTAGATGCTCAGAAGACTAGTCATATGATTGACATTGGGAAATCCCTAGAAGAGGCTTTAGAGATGTGGTTAAAGATCTGATACAACTTACACTAGAGAGATTATTTATTAAATTGGATGAATTCATAGACATATCTAAAATATATATGCACATGCACACTCAGTGACGCACATACAGAGGAATAAATTATGATATTAATAATTTATTTGATGCTTCACGGCTATTGATTTCATGGAGGATTAAATTTCAGAAATCATTTGCCTTTAAAAATTAACTTTTCACAACAACCCTGGCAAGATCTAAGAACTGAGTAGTTTCAATTGATTAAAGCCATTACAGGAAACAACCTACAGATTCTTACAATTTTGCCACATGTTTAAAATGCATAAAAGACCTTGAATGAAGACTTTGCAATGAGGACCTCAAGCAGAAAACACGGAGAAACTGAAAGCATTAGCATGAGATATTTATTATGAACTGTGAAAAACATTAATGTCTAACACCATCCCTTCTACTTTGCTAGACTTGTGTTAACAGTGATAGCTGTTAAGTAGTATGAACCAATTAATATTAAGATAGAGAGTTATAGTGACTCAAAGTTCCAGCTGGACTTGATGCATGAGTAATGTATGACACCTTTCATGTTTAGTTGATTGTTTTGTATTGCAATTAAAAGAAAATGCAACCAAATAAAAATATGTTTGCTCAAAATTCATAATACTAGGCATTTTGCTATCTCATGTATGATATAACAACTGAAATACCCTCCACCAAACAGCTACTAATAAACACGCAATTAATTCTCAATTTAGCTAAAGAGTGGAACAATTATGTTATTCCATAGTCTCTTATAATTTTGAAATAACAGAATTGCCCATTTAACTGATAATTGTTTTTACACACTCACTCTTGCATAGTATCATACTTTGAAAAAAAAAAAAAACAAGAACAAATCAAAAACAATACAATTGAGCTTTCATTGCAGTAGCACAATGGGGGTCTAATATTCCACTAAAATTGAGTCATAAACTGTTTTTAAAAAGGCTCCACATATTTTAGCTTTAATGTTACAAGTGGTGCGTGCTTTCATTTCATTACACAGTTCATATAGTATAATTTCAATTACCGTCAGAGCACATGCTTTCTAAAGGATTCACCAAGGTAAGGATGCTGCTTGCTTGGCCATGGCTCTGTGCTAGTTGAATTCCAAAGAACACTTATGGCAGCTCTACTTGCAGAAAGCTCAATTCTGAGAGGGCTTATATAGCCCATGATATGAAGAGAGATCCTATCTGAACACATGGATCAACTGTATTTTCTGAATTACCAGTGTTTTGTATATAGTATCTTTACTTCTGGGCTACTGAGAAGAGTGTAGTTTTTGAAGGCATATTTTATTTTAGCATGAACTCAGTATTTCCTTAAGTGAATTCACGGAAGCATTTGTCTAGAAATAGTTAAAATTGTACAGATTACAACGTAGTATATTAGCTGATAATTTGAGTATATCATTCTCATTTTATATTAAAACAGTGTAAGAAGTTTTAACTATCTTGGTTAAAGCTATATCCATGTAGTTGTTTCCTCTGGAATGGAATATTCTCCCTGGAGAGAGACCTACAAGACTGACAAACATTATGGAATTATGAGAATCATGAGACTCCTTCCTGCAATTATATGAGCAGTAAAAAAAAAAAAAAAATGCCAGAGAAGATGGGACTCTTCAGTGGAGTAGCTGCCTAGTGACACAAATTTTGTGAGACATCACCCATGACAGGTCAAGTTATGTTTTATGATGTAGTTGCCAGAGTCCCCTCTGTAGTATTGTGTTCACCCAAATATTGTGCATGCTAATAAACTTACCTGGGGTCAGAGACAGAGCAGCCACAATATTAAACATAAAGGATAGGCAGTGGTAGCACATGCCTTTAATCCTAGCATTCCAGAGGCAGAAATCCATGTGTTCAAGGATACAGACAGGCATGGTGACTCATCACGCCTTTAATGCCACAAAGCAAGCCTTTAATCCCAGGAAGTGGTGGTAGAAAACAGAAAGGTATATAAGGCGTGAGGACCAGAAACTAGAAGCATTTGGCTGGTTAAGCATTTTGGCTGGTTAAGCATTCAGGCTTTTGTGCAGCAATTCAGCTGAGACCCATTCTGGATGAGGACTCAGACGCTTCCAGTCTGAGGAAACAGGACCAGCTGAGAAATTGGCAAGGTGAGATAGCTGTGGCTTGTTCTGTCCCTCTGATCTACCAGCGTTGACCCCAATAACTGGCCTCAGGTTTGATTTTATTAATAAGAACTGTTACGATTCCTGCTACACCTCTAAGTAACAATTCATCCTGTTTCTATAAGCTACTGCAATAGACTATTTGCTAACCAGACTAGATTTGATCTTCCATCTACTTGGTGTGTATACGTACTTTAAAAATAACACAATGGCTGTAACAGAGCCACAGATTTTAGGAGGCCTCCAGACCTTAGCACAGCTGAATCCATTCAGGCTGTATAACTCAGCATGTAGTCAGCACCACCTATCAACAATGAAAACAAAAACCTAATCCATCTAAGTCCATAGATATAGGAAAGTATCTGTACTGACCTTGCTTATTGGTTTCTGTTTACTTCTGGATAACTGTTCGTGTTAACTGAAGTATGTCAGCCAAAAACATGGTTTTTGTGCTCACTCTGGGGTAGGCTTGAAGCTACACTGGGATCCTGAATACACAGTTTAGTTGCTGGCCAGCTAATAATAACTTTCTATTGGCTTAAAGACATGTTCAAGCAGTCTTTCTTGGTGTGTGCTCCACAAAAAAAAAAAGTCATCTCCTTAGAAACACAAAACCAGAATTTTAAATCAATCAGTATTTCTCCATCCAGCTATTACAATATAATGAAGCTTGTACTAGTTAGATCCAGGTTCCAAACCAGACAAATAAAAACAGTCATTGTGAGGCTTAGAGAAGTAGCTTAATATATATGAGCCTTGGTTTCGATAAGTATAAAGCAATTACACTAGATGTGTAAGTATTTTAATGAATACTAAACGTGGCACCAAGAGACAATTTTGAAAATGTTTATGTAAATTTTTTTGAAGAAAAAAATTTCCTTGACATAAGGCTTATGATTTTGGGAAGACTGTGATGAATTTAATTCTAATGTTTTATTTCATCTATATTAAGCTATAAAGTACTTCTTGTATTCTTTCTAATTATCCATGCAGCCATGCTACAGCTTTGTGGAAGTCTCTTGATTCGTCTCCCAAAACTGCCAGTGAGTATTTTCATAAAAGATATCCAAAGGTAACCCTGATCAATAGAAGTCAATATGTTTCATACCTATCATAATCATTAATTCAGAAACAGATGAGTATGAAACAAAGAGTATGCTTTCAACCTGTCCTTGTCTCTTAGGATATATGTAGCATTGCACAGTTTGATTCATTTGGCACTCTTAATAGCTATCAATATAATTGGATGGAGAATAAAGGAAGGTTGATAACTGGGTGTTTGAAAACTTGTGGACCTAGAGGTAAAACACACACAGAGACAATCAGTACAGGCATGGTAAAAGAGCTCTGGCTTGAACCAGAAGTCTGAATGAATCTGATGAGCACAAGTTTCATGGCTATTTAGAAATATGGCAATTCTCTTCATTGCTATCATTAAATATTATTGTCATAACCAAATTTATCATTTTTCAGTCCAGTGAGCCAGCATCATTCAATTAAGTACTGTAAATCTAACCAACTTCCTATTCTAGAGAGGTCATACTCCTTAGAGGATAACATACTTATTCCATTTTTCCAATTCAATATATTTTCTAAGTGTATTCTAAATACTTATCCTTTTACCTACGGATTAGTATAGTTCTCATCCCTCACCAAACGTGTTCCCCAACACCTAAGTTGATGGGAACTACTACAAATATCTACAACTGGTCAAACTGCAAAGAATAAATCACTTTGGGGAGTCAAGCTACAACACCCTTATATGAGGCTTATGAAACATCCTAAAAGATGACACAGAAAGATTCTTAGAGCCAGAGGACCAGAACATCAGCTACAAGATATAGACTTCTAGACATGACAGGAATTCTATATTAAAGTGCTCTAAACAATATAGTTGTATAAACAAGACCTGCTTAGTGATAACACAAACCGATATGTCTACAACGCAGTGGGGGGGGGGGATTTCACAAAGACACACACATAGATGAAGAGGTATACAAATCAATGATTGTTGAGGAAGGGATAATCAGTGTTCTTCAGAGACAACCCGTTGATTGGTTATCTAATCTCAAGTGGTTGGTCCTAAACATATCATATACATATGAGCAACACGAAGTGGACACTGTTGGACTATATCTATATCTATGTTAATATTGATCTCTATATATTCATATATACTTATTTAAAGATAGTCCTCATGTACAAAAGTCATAAATGGTTCAAAATTGATAAGGACCTTGTCAGATATCTTAATACATCTTTAAGTACATCGGTGTTTTTAGCATTCATTTTAAGAATTATTTTGCTCAGTTCTGTTTGTTTGACTAGAACCTTGGGCACTAAGCCCAGAATAATTTAATTGATGTTCCAAATAAGCACAAACTTCCCAACACTGCATTTTCAGTCAATATGCTATGAATTGTTGGCATTAATTGCTGCAAACAGATGTGAAATATTTTTACATAGGTCTCAGGTTTGATCATTTTAATCCATATCTGATTGATACTCTGTTTAGAGAATATTAAACTTGTAATTATTTTCAGATAATTAAGAATTAAAAATGCCTATTTTTATAGAGCCTGACAGCACTCTGTGATAAATATTTTTGAACATATGAAAGGTTGTTTTTTTGTATGTTTAATTATATTTATGTAATAGGTCTTAGAAACTTGCATTTGAATGTGGGTTCTTTTTGAATTAAACATTTTTGAAATTTAGTTCTATTATTATACAGAAACAGTACAGAGACAAAGTAAAAGTTACTGTAAGCTGTTGGATTTGTGATTATTACATGATAAAATCCTGTTTACACATCTGAAAAAATAAAACCCAAACTTCTATCTTACAAAATAGATTAATTCTTGGTATCATGTAGAGTATTCACATATAATTTTGTTAATACTTGTTTAGATTTGCAAAAAAAAAAAGATTGAGTAGTTAAAATAATTTTAATGAAAAACTATCCTTTTTTATCTGAGAGGAGGTCTTTTTTATGAGTTTTTAAACCATTTTAAAGTCTTCCTCAGAAGGAGACTTTCTGCCCCTCAGAATTATAGCTCAACCATTTACGGAAATTGAAGACACTTATTTGAATATAAATATAAAAATACACATTACACAAGAAACTGCCATAGAAATATTTTGGAAAGACAAAGATTTAAGTTGGTCTGTGTGAAAAGAAAGCTGTCACACTAGAACAAGACTGGGGCATTTCCAACCCTACATGCAAGTGATCTATGAGTCAGCATGAGTATGCTCATTATCAGCGAACATAAGACATACTGGTTACTTATCTGAAGAAACAGTGAGAAATACAAGAAAAATTAAAACAGAGATAAAAATGGAATTTCAATCTCACCTAGGAACTCTGTGATTCTCACTTAGCACACGTTCTATGCAACATAGACTAGTGAGCGAATATAGCATATATCTTGAAATTGTGCTTACACATTCTGCTGCGGTTTGTCAAAGGTGGTAGTTTCCAAGAAATAATGAGATACAAACAGGCAATCTTATTCCTTAGAGCAATTATTTTCTTAAAAATTGTTGCTAAATCTGATATTAGGTAACATCTGATTTCCATCTGTCTGCTTTGAGAACCTCACGTTTTCATGATGACTCAAAACCATTATAGTTTCTGTGATGGGGTTAATTTCTACACTTAGTCATTCCTCTGTGAGTAATACTGAACAAAATGGATTAGAAAAGATCTAGAAAAGTGTGCCTTGGCACTCGTGGCAGGTGTCTAAACTGTTTCAAAATGTAGTGATAGACTTTGAAGTGAAAAATAAATAATTTGAGAGGCCGAATACACTTTATTCCTGGGCTACCCATCTTGGTTTCTGAATTAAAAACATTAATGAAGGCAGACGGCAAATTGGACTGTGATTGGATTAATCTGCTTGCACTTGTGGGTAGGATAAAATGAGAAGACAGACCTTAAGTGCAAGTCAAAAGAGGAGGCGTTCCCTTCTCATCATGCAATGAATTTAGAGCACCCCAATCATTTTTAATGGCTGCAGTAATGCTCTTTGTAACCAAAGATAAACTTCAATGATTTCAGTTCCATATTGAGCAAAGAACACACACACACACACACACACTTTTAAATTGCCATTGTACATAACATTTGTACTCCATTCTAAAAGCTTTTCTTTGTGAGTCCTCATAGATTTGATGAATATCCCATTAGGATAAAGATCCAGTCAGATGCAATATTGTTTATAATTTTAAAGCTTTTTAGGCTGCAAAGAAAGGGCAATAATTTTGTTTCATTTAAAATAGAATAACGTGAAACAACTGAAGGATATTCAAGACAGAGGCTACCCTATTTTTCTCTCCCATGTGTGTTTGATTACACAAATTAGGTTTGATTAGTCTATTTTACTAAATGGTTTCTTTAAAACAATTTATAATAATGTATCAGATCTCTTCCCTTCTTCTGTTCCTACTAAAATATAAGTATATGCTTCCTTTGCTGTCCATGCTCAATTGTGCTATGAGAGTTAAGATAACACAGAGACACAGTAGTTTTCAGTTTTGCCATCAAAACCTGGAAGATTTATCAAGGTCTTCCAAACCTCTTATTTTATTAAAAGATGCAATGGCTTAGATAGTTGTAAAAAAAGAAAAAAATTCTAGTTCATCTAAGTTTATAAATTTTAATGAAAAACAAATTAACAAATTTGTTTTCCTATGAAATTTTACCAACAATCTAAATTTGCTGCATAGCAAAAGCAATAGTGAGTGAATTTTGACATGATAATAAAATACATAGTGTTTACGAAAAGACTCTACTAACTGGTATGTAAGACAAAGTAAATCTTTTTAAAACATAAAAGTCTGACTTGTATTTGATCAGAAGGAATAAAAGTTCAACTTTCCTCACAAAGGTCAATATTGACTCCACTAAATATTCAGTGAAGTATTCCATATGAATGTGGAAAGGTAGAGCAAAACTTAGAAGTGGTCAAAACCTGAATGGCTTTGCAAAAGGAATTAGGAATCATGCAATGGCGACAGAATCTAATTTTTCTAACAAGGAGACACTTTTATGACAGATTTCAGAGCCCTGTTCAATAGTTACGTCATTAATGGTACTGAAAACCTTTTAGATGTTTTTATTCTCTTTGAGGTTTATACAGATTAAACAAGGTACTTAAAGTGACATCATGATTACCCATTTACTACATGGAATCTTGAGCAGGAGCACACTTGCTTCTCCTCTTGGATTCCTCTTAAAGAAGGAGAGGTGTGTTTGTGCCTGATTTAGATGAGCTTGGTGGACCAAAAGGTATTTCCTGAAATTAGCTTCAGCTAGTAGAAGGTGTAGGTCCCAGATGCCTTGTCCCTTTTACAAAAGTAACTGAGTGGATGAGGTAGAAAAGAGGTCTGATTTGCTCGCCTTCAAAATGTAAAACAAATTTGAAGAGTTAACCCAACTTACTGATGTCCATGAACTCAGCAGAAGGCTAGCATTTTGAGCATCACAGCCTGCTGTCTCACGGCCCAGTCTTGCCTTCTGGCCCTCCATCATAGGTGTAACCACTGACTACTCAAGTTCTTATGTGTTGCTCTTTGTAAGAGTTTACATCCCAGGGAATCTCAGTAACACCTGTTCATGGCCGCTTAAAACTGAACTGCTAAGGGATCCAGCCTTTGCAAACCTGCACAACTGAATTCTACTCCCTAGATCTAGCGGAAAGTTGGAAAATGAAAACTGACACTGTAAAGTTACACACCTCTGTTGTCAGATACTCAAACTCTCCTACCACAGATGCAAATTACACACACACACAGAGAGAGAGAGAGAGAGAGAGAGAGAGAGAGAGAGAGAGAGAGAGAGAGAGAGAGAGAGAGAGAGAGAGAGGATAAAAGTGCACTATTCCAAATTAATTTACTCTTTGCTTTAGGGATATCCACAAAATTGCAGTGGGATTGATAACAGTATTCACAATTCAAAAAGAGTGCTTTGTAACATATTTCATGAAACTTATTAAAGACATTTTCAAAACTATAAGCATGAAGGGGTAAAATATGAACTATTTCCAGATGGCTGACAAGTATATAGCACAATGATTATATTAGTGTGATGCCAAGTATCATTAACATTAAAATGTAAAGGGAGACTTCATGAAGATGTACAGATAAATTGAGAAAGACGATTATTTTTGGTAGTGCAGAAATTGGGTAATAGCAATCATTTATCAGTTCTCAGATTAAATTATTCCTTAGACATCATAATGAATAGACCTCTTAGATATATGTGTACATAAAAATATTAAGTGCCTTAGGAACTGTTGTATAATAAAATGCAAGTACTGTACAAACTAAATAACATGATTTTCTTAAAAATATTCTAGCAAATCAAACTTATCAGAAAGAAATCACAACCCCATCAAATAAAAGAGTCTTGACAAACTGTAGAGCAATCGGAGTCATGGTCAATAGCAAATGGCCTCAGGGGGGCTGGTCTTAATGATGACTGGTATTGGAAAACCACTTAAAATAAAATGAGATGTTCACCATGCATCTATTTACTTACTGAACTAGATTTATGAAGTTTCTGGAAATATTCATGTACTCATTCATTTCTTAACATGTAGCTACTAATGCTCTAGTGTTTTTAGAGGGCATAAGCTAAATAGAAGACTGGCTTAGCCCTCAAAGAGCACCTATTTACGTAATGAAAAATATGGTAATCAAATAGCAACCTCAATAACTACTATAACTACCATTTACCAAATGCTGCTATTTGCCAGGCCCTGGCCAGTGTGATATATGGGCATTAGTCTGGATTCACATCAGCCACGAGAAATGAATGCTATTTACAACACTCAGTGAATGATGGGCTATAAAGATGAAAGCAGGTGGTTTGCTTGCTAAAGTTTTTCAGATAATCAGAGGTAACTTTGGGATTTCAAAATAAATATGAATGACATCCTGTTCTAACTACCATTCTAAACTGATTCATGGCCTCTATAAATACTAATATGATGATGTTAAACTACATATATAGTAACCGGATGACTAATAAAAACAGCAGTTCCTCGAGTATTTAAAACACAAACCAGATTGTGATGGAGAAAAGGCACCGTCTCTTTCTTTCTCATAGGCCCCTCATTCATCTGTCTTACCCTTTTCTTCTCTCTCCTTCCCTTTCTCCTCCTTCACCCCTCCATTTTTGCCATGAAGTACTGTTTCAGATAATTTTTTTCTTTTAAGTATATAATTGTATTGGCTACTTGACTCAACATATGTAAAGTCAAGGTGAAGTCAGTACTTCTTACAGCACTTAGAACTAAAAACTATAATGTATTTACGTGCATATTATATGTAGTGCAATAAAAAAAAACTTAATGGTTTTAAAAGTGTGTTTGTTTTCTAAAAGAAAATTGTGTGTTTGTGTACTCACATGCATGTGTGCGTAGATGTGAGTGTTTGTGTGTGTGTGTGTGTGTGTGTGTGTGTGTGTGTGTGTAAATGTCTTCCTCAGAAATATAACTGTAGGAGGTTGGTTGGGATTTAAAAATTAGCTAAAGATCTAGATGTCAGAAGCAATCATCATGTGACCAGATAGAAATACAACCATTCAGACTCCTTGACTACCTGAGTTGCAATCTTACAAGTCATAGTATTTATGAATAAATAATACATACTTTTGCAAATTTGTTATGGCTCAATTATTAATTCCCAATAAGTTGTCCAGGAGAAAAGGAAGAAATCTCAAATGCAAACAAATAATGAAAGATGCTGAAGGTGATTTCAGTCCATATTAAAAAGTCTGCCTGTCCTTGTTCTCACCTCACATGCCTATTGCGTCTACAGGAAAAAAAAAACTATTTGGGATAAGTGGTTGCTCTAATACACTGAGATTTCCCTCTAAGCAGAGAGTGTTCACAAACCACATACATGTGATTGGACATCATCTTGGTTTAACGGATGTGAATCTACTGATGGAATTGAAGAAAAGAAAAGCTGGGGGACTAATACATACTTTCAAAGAATGAAATTAGTTTAATATTCTTTCATCTGTTAATAAAAATAAGGCTCAATATATTAGCAACTTTCCACTTAGTTAAATTATAGAAGTCTAATTTATATTCCCATTTTCATTCACCACAAAATACAATACCTTAACCCATGAAGCACAGCTAGGAGCCGTTTTTGCTTACTTTGTTATAAATAATAAAAAGCCCAGGATGCTTTCTGGAGAAATTCCATAAATGCTGCTATTAATCACAGAGAATTTTATTCATTTTAAATTTACTTAATGAATTCCTGTGAGAGGGCAATAACTTTAGACCTGATGATATTTTTGACATTTACATTCTCTGAAATAATGACACTGAAGAACTCATTTGAAATAATTCTTTTAAATGGGCTGATTAAAAAGCACAGACAACATATATTTACAGTTTAATACTGTTTTATAAAGTTTTTTTCACTCTGAAAAAATCAGGAGGAAAATTAGACTCCTTTCATGATTCATTGTTATGTATTTTTTTTCTAGAACACCATTAATTCAATGTCAGATGGTTTTAGTAAATTTAAAAATGCTTATTTAACAATGACCTTTATAACCTCATGTTTGCTTCATTTAAGACGTTAAGTCAGTAAATAAAAATCAAAAGCCATTTCTCTCCTAACCTGCCTCTTTCTGGCTAATTTTCTATTAGCAGTATTTCCAGTGTCTGGTTTTCCAAACCGGGTAATTAGAATCATTCAGTTCTTTCCTTTATCTACCATATGTGTTATTCTTTCTATTTTCAAATAATTAATCCTACATTCCCAATTTCCATTCTAGTTCCCAAATGTAGTCAACCACTGAAATCCTCTTCACCCTACTCTCTACGATCCCTGTGTGACCCTGAATCTCTATCCACTGGATTAAGTTATTGGACACCTGATATATCTAACAATATTGCCAGAAGTTGAGTGGTTCTGTGGGGCTTCTCTGACACAGTGGCTGTGTGAACTTTAGGAAATGGGTAATGACTAAAAAGCATAAGCTTTGTGTAAAGCTGGGCCAATTGAAGAACTCATCCTCTCAAGAGTGAGATTAAATAACACATAGATGACAGAGGAGATGATGTCTGTCACATGCTAAACAGTCAAAATATCTGTCCCTTGCCTCACCATCCCTAAATACTATCATCCTTTGTCACTCAGTTTCCTGAATCTTGTTAAATTACTAAGGCTCAGGGTCAGTATTTGAATGCTTCGTTTTCAAACATGACATCAAATTTGCTTTTGTTTTTCTGTTGTCTAGCTTCTGTCTTTTACAGGGAAAACGCTATCAATTTCTATTTCAAGTGTATTAGGTACAGGATGCTTGGCTGACAATTACATCTGTCCATGATCTGTTGTGTGGGACTGGAAGACATGCATACCTTTTCATAGTTCATAGTTGATCAGTGAGAATTCTGCGAACAAACATTTAAAGTTGAAAACTACAATTCCCACAACACTGGGCTATGTTTAAACAAAGGGTGCTAGTTAGCAGGGTAATAGTTTGGTGTGTTTTAAAACTTCTTATTTGTTGAGCTTAAATTTGTAGACATGTGATTGCAGACACAGTTATGTTCTGCACCGTGCAATTATACATTCAAGGGAAAAAATGCTGACTGAGGCTCATACATCTTTGCTACCCAGTACAGTGACTGTCAAAGGTGTTGAATAACATATTTTTAAAATAAGCACAGGATGTACACACACATGGAGTGTTAGAGGGATAGAGGAAATGAGGGAAGGGGGTAACTAATTAGGAAGGAATAAGATATTCTGGAAAAAAGAAACTCAGAAAATACAGGCAGTAGAGACAGAGTTATGAGTTGTGTGGATTGTTCTGGTTATTATTCAGCTGTGGGAAGTAGCTTCATAAAGGCATCCTTGGGTCAAATAAAAATGATGACAGGTTTCCCACTATATATTTCTGGAAGATAGCGGTTCCCATTTAATCTTAACTATGTAATGATCTTCAAGATCAGTTACATTTTGATGAGTGAGATCCCAGAATGCATAATCATACATTTTCTATGACTTGGACGATAATAGTACACATTCACAGCAAGAATAACCAGGAAGTAGTCAGCATTTGATAACATACCTAGTAAAACACAATCAATTATTCTCACCCTCAGTTGAATTGTATCTACTGTGCATGTAAAATAAGATGAAAAACTAGGGTACTAAGTGTGTTTATATCAGGGAATAAACAGCAGAGCAATATGTATAACTGGGATAAATCACTGTTTTACTGTTTCTCTCTCGGCCACTCTGATTTTCTCCCTTCTGTGTCATTTTATTTTATTACAAAGTGTTCATCCTTTGATACATGTTTCAGCGGAGGGTTGCAATATATATTGTTGTTTGATAAATTAGACACCAGGTCCTTATACAAGATAAAATGTCTTTTATCAAACACAAATATTATAGAAACCTGTACCCAGGAGGAAAATGGGATAGACAGTCCACTTAATTTCCTTTATAGTTGAGGGGAAAAAAATAGATGTGATCAAGAAATCAAATGTGTGTGTGTGTGTGTGTGTGTGTGTGTGTGTGTGTGTGTGTGTGTTTACTGAAGGCAGAAGAGTCGAGAAGGGTTTACTGAGGGTCTGCTAATTCACAAAGCTCAAATTGCTGCACAATACAATGACAATGTAAAACATTAATGGTGAATATAAATTACCCTTCCTTTCTGTGAATGACTGCTCTCTTTCTTCCTGCTTGCTTTTTCCTGAATTAAGGGGATACTGATCACTTTACTATCAATTTATTTACATAGGTTAATTATCTTTACCGATACTCTGAATTTATCTTTCAGTTTATATATTATTAGGAATAAGATCTCTATAACATGCCTACTTTTTATGATTAAGGAGAAAAAAAAAAACGTCAGATTAAGCCAGCCATTGTGGTATATGCCTTTGATACCAGCACTTGAGAGGCAAAGGCAGCAGATCTCTGTGAGTTCAAGCCCAGACAGGCAGTAGCAACACAAGGTGTTCCTGTCTCAAAAAAAATATTGTTTCTAATTAACTCAAATAATATATAATGTTTGACATGGATGTTTACCTTCAGAGAGAGAAGAGTTGTTAAAATTAACATGAGTTATATCAGGACAGAATTTCTATCTAGTGTGTGTGTGTGTGTGTGTGTGTGTGTGTGTGTGTGTGTGTGTGTGTGTTTATGTACAAAATACATGGTGTAACTTCAGCTTTTCTTGTTACTGGAACTTAAAAATTCACAACTAATAATGCCCCATCTGCAGGACACCCTTCCTGTGACTCATTTTCTAGCCCCGTTGCTCTGTTGTTACTTTGCTCTTTTGTATTCCAACAAGTAACTATGTTGCTCTATTAAGGCTTTAATTAATCCAAGGACTTATTTTTGCTGCCATATACAGAGTCATCGACAAAAGTCTTCATGACTACCTGAGATAGAAATAGCATTTTATTCAACTCCTTTCTCTTTCCTAGTTTTTCCTCACTGCAAACTTGGAATCACTTTGAAGAGATTTCAGATCATGTTCCTCTTACATGTTTTAACGACACCATATAGATTTTACAATAATCTCCATCATACCTTGGGCACCATGTCTAGGTATGTTATTTCTTAACCATGATACTGTTTAATGAATCTCAGATCTGGAATCTGTTTCAAGACATTAAGTTGTAGATATGAAAGTGCTACCTGCTGATTGGAGGAAAGGACCTAGGGACAAACTGCCACAGCTGCTGGGAAGTGGCAAACCTTCTGCCAGATGTCTGCACAGTCAGCATAAGCTCAGCTGCAGAGAACAACACGTTCTTCAATTTCCTTTAACTCTTTGCCCCTCCCCTCTCTTCTCCTTCATTTCCTTTCCCTTTCTTTCATGCCCTCTTCTTCCACCTTCCCCTTTCCCTGTCCCACCTATCCCTTCTCACTCCAGTTACCTCCTCCTTTCCACCCCCTCCTTTCTTTCCCTTTCTTCCTTGTCACCCCCTTTTATTTTCTTTCCCAACCTTGCCCTCTCTTCAGCTCCTTATCCCTCCTTCCCCTTCTCTTCCTTCCCTCTTTTCATTCCCATCCTTCCCCTTCCATGCTTTTTTCCTACAGGCTTTCTCTTCCATTTCCTTACCTCCTCCCCTCTCCCTTGAGCCAATCTACCAGCAATGACAGGTATCTTTTGCAAAGTCCAATGTGAGTACTTCCATGGATGCATGGCTATGTGCTCTAGAGCTGCCCATAGAACTGCCCAAGGCTTTACTGATTAGCTTGCTCACATCTTGGTATTTATTTTCTCCACTCAGCCTTATTGTCATTGAGTCTACTAGTGTTCTGTTTGTGTACTCTAAATGTTATCAAGCCAAGCTTGTTCTTTTAAAAGGTTCAGACTTGTCAAGATTGATAAGAGTTTAATATATGTTCTACATGTTAGGTTTCTTATCTTTTCCAATATTATCTTTGACAATATTTGCCCATCTAACAGATTTATTTCAGGACAAAATATAATGCATAATACACATAACTTTCATTGCTTAACTCTTTGAATCTTAACAATCTTAGAAGCCTTTATCATTCATGCTGCTTCAGGTTTGAAAAATGGAAGGGAGTTATCTTTCAAGATAATTCTGAATTTATGTTTTATAGCTCATCATGATTAGCTATAGGTTATATATCACTGGTCAGTTGGTAGTCTCATGAATATTTCTTTGAAAAACAGCAGTGTTTAGTTTCCATTTTCTTTAAAAGAAAACAAAACAATTATGGAGGGCTTGTACAGATGTTTTAGGAGAATTTGGTTCCTTGTTTAAGTTCTTAAATTAGAAAAACCCGTGAAATGTCACAGGGAGAGCTCATAAAGTCATTTCCTTATGTGAATCTATATTTCATGTTCCTTTATTATTCTTTTAAATCAGCGCTTTGTTAGAAGTGAGTGGATCATTGTTAGAAAACAATACCATACAGTGTAATATGTAAGCAGATATATTCATTCTATTCAGTCAATGTATAACTGTATACTATTGATCTTTTAAATGAGAATAATTTCGGTTTGTAGAACTTTTAGAAGTTCATTTAGTTTAAATTTTGAAAAATGTTTTTAGCTAAGATATGATTAATGAATATGTCATGAGTTTATTATCTATAGGAGCCTTAGCTAGAAATCAAGGGACAATCAATAATTTAAAATTGTGAAGTAACATTTGGGCATGACAGCACATGCTTGTAATTCTAACACTCGAGAGGCTAAGGTAAGAGGACTTTTAAACACCAGCATGTGCTACAAAACAAGTTCTTGGCCACTCTATGCTTTAAATGAGACCAAACTCAATTAACTAAATAATTAATTAATTAAAACAAATTAAGTAAAATTACAGAATACAAATGCTCTGAACTTAACCTCATAAGAAAATAATTGATAAAAAGCTAATGAATCGATTGTAAGTAAAACAAATTTTTAAGCTAATTTTTATATATATTCATGAATATTTTAAAAGAAGATCAAACTCCAATCATGTTTGATGACTTTCATTCTAATTATTCACCTCTTTAATTTTATTTACTCTAAATAAAATTATAGTTCTATCTAAGAAGAATTAAAAATGTTTCATCTATAAGTCTTGGTATTTGTGTAATGATAATCACAATGTAGAGTTAGTAAATGCTCAGTTTAAGTACCATAAGATAATTAAAATATATGTTGGAAGTTGAAGAAATCATCGTATCTTATTCTTTCAAGCTCTTTTCTTTTTATGACCATTGGTAGAAATCTGCACTACTGTATTAATAATTGTTTGAGTCTTCCCACTCATGGCCATAAAGACAGATCTCAAGTGCTCCACAGGCTTCAGAATAACTTCTGCCTCTGGTTTCTGTCATGCCATGTCCTTTGCCTGAAAAATTTTTCAGACCTGCCTTGACTGAATTTACCAGGCTGAGCTGAATCCCCAGGAGAGTCCTTGCCCTGGAGGAGATGGGAATGGGGGGTGGTCTGGGGGGATGATGGGGGAGGAGCAGGAGGAGTGAGGACAGGGGAATCTGTGGCTAATATGTAAAATTAAATTAAATTATAAAATTAAAAAAAAATAAAAAAGTTTTCATAAGCTCACCTCAGTCTCTCTCTCTCTCTCTCTCTCTCTCTCTCTCTCTCTCTCTCTCTCTCTCTCTCTCTCTCTCTCTCTCTGTCTCTCTCTCTCTCCCTCTTTTTCAGTTTTGAGCTACCTGTTAAATTCCAGGCAAGTGTTTCTTTGCTAGTCTCCATGAAAGCATGGCTCTTAGATATTCTCCTCACTTGTTGGTAGAAAATCCATAGCAAAATAAAATAACTAAAAAAGCTTTCAAATAGCTTGGGAGGTAGTCAGTGCTGGCAAGACTACATGATTCTGAAGGGCCTTTGCTGGGCTTACTTACGGCCACTTTTGTAATTCCCTTTCACTTCTCAACCCCTATGCGCCTTCTTGCTATTCCTATGTCTTTGAACATGCAGGTTACAACTTGTTATAAGAACAAGAACATGCCGGGAGGTGGTGGCGCACGCCTTTAATCCCAGCACTTGGGAAGCAGAGCCAGGCGGATCTCTGTGAGTTCGAGGCCAGCCTGGGCTACCAAGTGAGTTCCAGGAAAGGCGCAAAGCTACACAGAGAAACCCTGTCTTGAAAGAGCAAGAACACTGATCAAATTACAGGGCCCATGCCCCTTAGCTGGGACTAATTTCAACCTTAAAATGTGATCGCATTCTATCATACAGGAGCTAAGAGCTTCAGCAGACACAGTCGGTCAAGCAAACTCTCATCACACTTTATAACTTCGGCTGTGATGAAATTTTAAAGATTTTTTTTGTTTTTTTTTTTTTTTTTTGTTTTTTTTTTTTTTTTTTGTTTTTGAGACAGGGTTTCTCTGTGTAGCTTTGCGCCTTTCCTGGAGCTCACTTGGTAGCCCAGGCTGGCCTCGAACTCACAGAGATCCGCCTGGCTCTGCCTCCCGAGTGCTGGGATTAAAGGCATGCGCCACCACCGCCCGGCAAAGATTTTTTTTTATTATTATTATGAACTTCTTTTTTTTAATATATGTTCCCCCTTCCAATGTCATCTCTGTGAAGGTAGGGTGTGTGTGCGCATGTGTGTGTGTGTGTGTGTGTGTGTGTGTGTGCACTTGTGTGTATTTATATCTCCTCTGAATATCATGATTTGTAGTTTCAGGCAGTGAGTAAGCATTGGGAATTCATCGAGGTGGCCAGTATATTTCATTAAGGGTGATTTATGCCATTAGGAAACAGAAATTAGTTTTGCTGTTAATTTTAGACTATTTATCTCTTAACAAGAAAAGAAATGCAGAAAGCTTTCTCTAAAGAACCAGCTGGATTTAATTGCTATAGGCTTTGTAGCAAAAATGATTTCCTGTCTACATATGATTAGTGCTTAAATTTAAGGAAGCCCAGGCACTACACTGACTATACATCCTTGCTGTAACAGCTAGAATATCAGAACATTTCCCACTTTAATTTGCTTTGGCCCCAGTTCTAAGCTAATGTTTGGGGAGTGTCTTAGTTTTCTATTGAGACAAAACACCATAATCCAGGCAACTAATGAAATAAAGCATTTCATTTGTGGGGCTACAGTTCCAGAGATGGTAGAGACTGTTATCACCAGGAGGTCCAAACCTGGCAACATTCAGGCAGGCCTGGTGCTGGAGTGGTAGCTGACAGCTGACCTGTAGAGACAACAGCTGAGGGAAGGAGCAGTTTTAGGGGAAGGGGCGGTAAAACTAGGGGTTGGTGGTAGGCACAGGGGTAAGGGTCGGAGTAGGGTTTGAGCCGGGGTGCAGGCACTAACTGAGAATGGCATGGACTTTTGAAAGTTCAAAAACAGCCCCTAATGACACACATCTCCCAATGAGGCCATACACTCAAATCTTTCCAAACAGTGAAGGTACCGGGGAAAAATATTCAAACACATGAGCCAACAGTGGAATTCTCGATCAAACCACTACAAAGTAGAGTCCTAGGTCTTGGGGTGAGAGAGAGAGTCATTGCCACGCTGATGCTACAGACTGGAACTAACCTCCAGAAAGGGCATCTATCAGTCGAAGTACTGACATTGGATTATTACCTGAACAACAAAGGCTTTTGTTTGGGCCTTACTCCTCAGAGCAGTTAGCCTTACGCCAATTCACTCAAACACATGTGCACCTTAGTTAGTAAAAGGGACTTTGCCTCATGTCAAGTAATGTAATATGAATGGCACCTTATGTTACTTTCGGTAGTTGCTGGTAATATGGTCTGAATAGGTAGGCGACTCCGAAAAGCCTTTATCTTAAAGGCTTGATATGGAGCCCGTGGTACTCAGGTAATGTGGTTGACTCAAGAAAGTTAGGTTAGTGGAATATCCCCCATGAATAGGGTTACAGGACCACATCCCCTTCCATTCTTCTGTTTTCAGGAAAGAAAAAAAAAAAAAAAAAAAAAAAGGTTAAGGTCTTTCCCTGTCACAGAATCTCGGTAGGACATTTTGCACTGTCACAGGACTAAGGCGATGGGGACAAGCAGTGATGGACTGCAAATATAGAAACTGTCATCATCTAATAGAAACCATTCCTTCCTGTAAGTTAATCCTCTCAGGTTTTTGTTCCAGGGACAGAACAGTGACTCACACAGCTGTTGACTGTTAATAATATTTAAGCTTCACAACTGCTTTCTCAAAGCCAAACTCAGTACCTAATTTATATTCTCTGAATAAAGAAAATGACTTCATTTTTGTGTATTGAAATTATGCTTTAGTTTGAAGGCAGAACGCTTTGCTGATGGCACAATCAAAATAATGTAAATGTAGTTTAATAAATTGTCATTGATTTCTACTTCCATAAAAGTACATATAATTATGTATTTCCATATGTGTACTAAGATTCAATATATATTGAAAGAGTGAATACTACCAAACAAAAACTAAAATCTACTTAAGATAAACTAACACTTGCCTTTGTCATTTTTGGTCCTACATAAAAGTACAGGAATTATGAAAACTTATGTGAGGTGTTATATTTACAATTATTATCATGATCGTTTACACAAAAATATGAAAGGGTTCCATTTTCTTAGGGAAATAAAAATAAGATTATTCTTACTTATCAATAGCTGCAAAATATGATAGGGTATTTCTAAGTGACAGACATTATTACTAAGACAAAGGTTATCATTCAGAACTTTCTCCATGAAGAAATATCCTGTTCGTATCCTGTCATCCTGGGAGGTTATCAGAGCCAAGTAATATATCACTATTATTTTCCGTGAAATTGTGTTCCCATAGTAATTTTATGTGAGTCTCATTAAAATTTTCTCAGATAAGTAAGTTAGACTAGCTATAGTGTGTTAGATAAAACTAAAGTTCTCAGGCATAACATTTATTTATTTTATCTTAGTGAATTGAAATCAGAAGGGTAGCAATGATAATTCCCTCCTTACATTTTTTTTATTCTCCTTGTCATCATATAATTTACTGACACTCTGGACAGAAGCTTAGTTTTCATTCTGAATCTCCTTTGAAACAATGTTCCCCAATGTGTTTCCCATGGGGGATATTTAACAAAAGGGAGACTGTAGCAAAAACAAATTAGAGGAATAATACATTGGAATGAGCAAAATTTAAATATTAAGATACAGTACCCCTGTCTCGACCCCCATACTATTTAAACATGCTTTTAAGCATCTCACATAGATACCCACAGGGAAAACACACATTTAACAATAAAAAGATTAATTCAAAATCAAACTTACTGTATCAATTGTACTTCCACCTCATTTTCTGGGATCGGGAGGTGATGTTTGACATTTAATGTGAATCTCTACAACATGCTGACATGTTTTAAAATCTTTAATCAGAACAATAGCATCTTTGTTCACTAATATTGCCTGTTCAAACTCAATCAATCATTAAGTTCAATTATAATTTATAATTTAGATATGAAAAGATAAAACCTCAGGCTGGCAGTCATTCTCAGGTTACATTTGTGATTTCACATTCCCCCTTTACGATCTACCATTATGGTTAGAATTGCAGTTGGTTTGAAAAAAAGAGTTCCTTGGTGACTGATACAATGGCACAATTTTTGATCAGTTTCCTTGGCTCTCCCTGCCTGCCACATTTTGTCATTTTTTTTTGTAGATAAAAGCTTCTAATTCTTTAAAAAATATTTTTACTATACATCTTGTTTAATCCTTGCATATTGACATCTGTAATCAATGAATTTTCTTACATGTTCTGTTAATTTTCCTTTGAGCATTTTCTTTCCTCCTTCCCTCCCTCCAGCTGTCCCTTTCTATTCCCTTCTTCCCTTCCTCTCTCCTTCCCTTCCTCTCTCCCTTCCTTCCTTCTTGTTTTGCATTTTGTCAAGATTTATACAGCTATTAGTCTATAATGTCTTCTACCACAGAACAAGAGAGTGTATGCTCCAGGTTGCAGAAAGATGGGTCACCCCTAGGACTGAATACTTTGAACTCTTCAGTCAGGTACGGCTTCATTCAGTTTATTCCCTTAGCTTAGGTAGAGCATGAATGTGAATATCAGAGAGTGTGATGGGAACTGTGTAAGATCATGACCACAATTCAAAAATAACTCTCTGAGGTTTAAACAGCACAACCCATATATACTTGGTGTGTGTGTGTGTGTGTGTGTGTGTGTGTGTGGTGCGTGCCAGTGCATATTAGTTGATATTAACTCCACTTTGAATTGTACATGTGCAGCTTAAGCAGGCTACTCCCCCATGGATGTTAAGACTATACTTTATGGAATATATGACTTAACTATGTGTAACTTTAGAAAGCAGCTTTTTTCCACTTCTTTATCATCAGTTCTCAAAATATAAATATTAAAACACCTAAAAGGACACATTTAATCATTTCTGTGAACTAACTTTCCTTGCTCCTCATATTCAAATGTAAGACTATATAAATTATCTACATAATTTAGATTTTAAAATTACAGATGATCAATGAAAATGTTGAAACAGTACTCCCTGCTAAATCTTTAATTGCTGTAAATGAGTGACTTACCTAATAGCATTTAATCTTGGCCACATAAACTAATTTCAATGTATTCTAAAGTTTTACATACAGATTCCAAAGTGTTTTCAGGGAATGTTTAATTTTATTGCTAAACCTTGTTTTGACTCTATTATGCATATAATCGTTTTTTTTCCATCTCTCAAAACTACATATAAATATTATTTACATAACAATAAACTTTATATGTCCATTTTTCTTATTATAACAAGCTTAAGGATAAAACTAGAGTGAAGAGAACACAGTTTCTTTGTAGAATTTTTCTATATTTTATTTTTTGTCTATATTTCCAACTAGTGAATAAAGAGGAATAAATTAAGCAAATATATATATACAATATCCTATAAATCTATACCATGGTATATAGACATCCAGGATTAAATAGATAAACGTTATTTGTTTCCCAACCAGACCTCATACTGAGTATCTCTCATGAAACAAAATCTATCTGCTCCACAGCCTTCCTGACCATTCTAGGAGGTAAATACTCTGCTGGCATTTGTGATGCAATCTATTTTAAAGAGGACATGCTACAGCAGTAATGGAGTAAAACAGAAAGCTTAGATTTTATAAATTGATTTCTAAAATATGCTATTTTCTTTATCAAGTAATAGGGTACAAAGAATATAACACTTAACAGAATAACACAATGTGGACCTTAAAGAATTAGAACAGAGATGTAGAATGACGTCAACTTATTTACTCCTCAGTGTTTTGTTGCAGCTCTCCCAATTTGTTAGGCAGTTTGTGAAGGTCTAAGGACTGTGAAGATAAACTGGAGGCCCTCGTAGTTGACAGTCTTACTGTGTTATATGTAGTATGTAGGGATGTTTGGGGAACACACTAAGGGACACGACTTTCCCACTCAGTGTATTTGTTACATTACTGTGACAATGTAAGGAAGAAGAGATTTATTTTGGCTCGTGGTATCTGAAGGACTAGAGTCAATCATGGTGTACGATGCCTAATGGAAGAGCTCTGTAATAGAGAGAGATGACAGCTGAGGTTGTCTCCCATTTTTATCACACTCAGAAAGGAGGGAGTGGGCAGGGTTAGTGGCCAGGATATTTTCCTCCAAAGGGTTTGCACCTACTTTTTAAAAAGTTTATAAGCTCACAGGTCAGTGCCACCAACCAGAGAGCAACTGTCCAAACAGATGAATTTGAAGTGGACATTTCAGATTCAAGCCATAATCTAAGAAGTGAAAAAGGGTGAAAACGGAAGTGTTTCAAAGATCATCTCCATTTCTTCTGGATATTTATAGAGAAGTTGAAAATTTAAAAGTCACTTTATACCAAAATGTCAGAACATTTAAGATGAAGTTAGTCACAAATACTGAAACCAATTTTTGGGCTCAGCAAAGTATATCAATTTTCTATGACTGTAGTGAAACCAGATGGATAGATATCACCATAATGGTAGGTCAGCTATTTAGTCTTTCATGGAAAGATCCAATAAAATATGCATTTGTCTAATTCAGTGTTTGTTTCTTTCTTTAAGACTGGATCTCTCTGTAGCCCAGGCTCTCTTGGAACCCAAAGCAACCTGGCTTCACACTGGTAGAAGTATGCATACTTCTGTTGCCAGAGAGCTGGTATTAAAGTGTGCACCACCAAGCCTGGCCTATGCTCAATTATTTGCCAAAATAAATGAATGAATAAATAAATAGATGAATAAATGAGTAAACAAATGTGTTGTTTAGTGTAGTAGAATATTTAACGGTGTGTTACTTTTGTTATGTTGCATTTGTTTAACTCTGAAACTGTGCCACTCTGCCTGTGTAAAACACCTGACTGGTCTAATGAGGATCCGAATGGCCAAGTTCTAGTGGGTAGCAAAAGCAATAGCAACTTGAAAGTCAGACCTTATTGCTAAAGACTCCATACACTTTGATCATTGAACCTGGAGGAGTCAAACTTTATTGACCAGGAAACTTCTCCCCTGCTAATTGGCTTTTATAGTGCCATAAGGTGCTGTTCATGTTGCTCAGGAAGAACAGTTATTAATATTATTACTCAGGTATGAATCCTGGAAGCTAAAGTAACAAACATCCTGACAAGAAATACCCGTGAATGGACTTTTGGCACGAGTGTTATGGAGATAACCAGAAACTTTCTAGTTAGATTTAAAGCCTACTACATAGAAGAAAAACATGCCTAGTACAGTAAATGTGGCTAAGAACCCATAGCTGAGAAACTCCTAGGTCCTTGTGTTGAACTTACTGCTATTCTTTTACTACATGAAGATGGTATCAAACTGACTTCTAAATATGTATCTTTATTCCATAGGTTAGTTACTCTCACTCCTCATCAGAGAACTGTCAGTGCAGTCAAGGAGGGTTAATACTGAGACTTACAACTGGTAAAAGTGCAAAAACAAGTGTCTGTAGAGTTCTGTCATAAATGGAGTATGTATGTATATATGTATGTATGTATGTATGTATGTATGTATGTATTATGTATATATCACAGCCTAATGAGCCAAGGCTAAGAGACTATTGAAGAAGAATGCCTGAAATCCTATGGCAACTAGAGTTCTTAGAGAGAGCTGATGCTGTGGAAATCATTCTGTATAAATAAAGCACTGATTGGCCAGTGGCCTGGCAGGAAGTATAGCTGGGACAAGGAGAGAAGATAATTCTGGCAAGTAGAAGGCTGAGTCAGGAAGACACTGCCAGTCACCGCCATGACAAGCAGCATGTGAAGCTGCTGGTAAGCCACGAGCCAGGTGGCTAGGTATAGATTTATGGAAATGGATTAATTTAAGCTGTAAGAACAGTTAGCAAGAAGCTTGCCACGGCCGTACAGTTTGTAAGCAATATAAGTCTCTGTGTTTACTTGGTTGGGTCTGAGCGGCTGTGGGACCAGGGTGTGTGTGTGTGTGTGTGTGTGTGTGTGTGTGTGTGTGTGTGTGTGTGTGTGACAGATTTGTCCTGACTGTGGGCCAGGCAGGAAAACTCTAGCTACAAGATGACATTAAACAATGTTTCCTAGAAATGAAAAGAATGTTTCTCTCTTGTACTCACAGTGTCTGTGGTTGTCAGTAAAAGACCTGTATAGGATCAAGCCAGTCAACATTCCAGATTTGTTGGAGGCCTACATAAACCTACCTGTGCAGAGTATCTGTTGACATTGTTGGCAGGTATAGAAGGGAGACAGAGGATCCATTGACACTGTTGGCTTCTAGGGATTTATACTTTAACAACTGTCAACACAGACTGGTTTACACAGTTACTTACATTAAAAAAAAGGACAGGAAGTTGGCAGTGGGGGTGTGGGTAGAGGGCAGTGTGAGAGGAGAGGGCCAGGAAGTGGCAGTGATTGAAATACATCTATACATTGTATGCATGCATGAAATTAATTCTCAAAGAATTATAAAATATTCTATTAAAATAATTGAGACAAGAACAAAAGGAGAATATCACATAGATGCCCTCACTATCAATATGTGTTCTATATTGTCTAATACTTAGACAATTACATATTGACATACTTTCTTAATTGGAAACACTACTTTTTGTTAGAACATATTACACTATTTTAAGATTGTGTATTGATAATACAATCACTAAAGAAAACTGTGTTAATGACATTGCTAAGCTTCATCAGATTAGTAGCCAGGGTACACTTTGAATAATTAGTTATTTGCTCTCAGGAATTGGATCAGACATGGAATCCTCATCATCCCCACATAGTCATAGAAACAGGACCCTATTGACCTCATACCGACAGTTGGCCATGGCAGCACCAAATCTAATACTATAATTATAAAGACTCTAGCTTACCTATTCAGAATGAAAACCCAAGGTTAACGGAGAGAAAAGCAGAGTGCAGGCAACATGAGTGGAGGGTGCAATTCTGAAGTAACTTCTTTAGCGACTGTATTATCAATACACGATCTTAAAATAGTGTAATATGTTCTAAAAAGAAAGTAATATTTCCAATTAAGAGAATAGTGTCAATATGTAACTGTCCAAGTATTAGACAATATAGCACACACATTGAGAGTGAGGGCATCTATGTGATATTTTCCTTTTGTTCTTGTCACACCCCACTCAAGGGATCCAAAACCTGCTTGTCTAGCATTTCATTTTTACTTTGGAAGAATTGTCATGGAAACTACTTAAAATGAAGTTGCAACATTTTAAACAAAATGTTTATTAGTGACATGCTATGCATTCTGTTTCATAATTATAATTAAGTGATGATATAATAAATATAATAAATATTTTTCTATTAATTTATTTTAGTAGAAATAATATGTATTAGATGTATTTGAATACTGCAATAAACTGTTCCGAACAAAACTGTTTCAAATACAAAATTCATATTTCAACTTCAAATTGAAACCTATGATATCCTTGGTAAATACAGAAGAAATACTTCTAAAGAGAATGTTTCCTATTCAAGTTTAACCTAGCTATCTTATGTAATGTCATATATATGTGTAACTTTCTTAAATACTGATTCTAAGCATAAGTTATCAAGTACTCACATCAAATTGCTAGAGTTTATATCTTCAATATTTGGCTTCCTTATCCTATTAAAACCTAGAAAACTAACTTTAAGTATACATGCTTAATAAATTTCAATTCACACTGTCACACATATTCATTAATTGGTGCTGTACACTGATACAAGTTCATTGATCTTCTTCCAACTTTCCCTTGTGAGTAATTTCATTCTTAAGGAGACATCATTAGATGTAATAAGTGGTGGCACTCCACTTCAACAAATGAGTCTGGCTTGACAGCAGAAACATCCCCTTAAAAATGAAATAGAAAGTGGCTTACATAATTTCTCATATTGTAACATGTAATTCATTGCAATCATGGAAAAAAATTCCATATGTAGTCATTTAGTGATGGATTATCTTGAAATGTAAATATTTAGAATATTGCTTAAATTAACTGGGAATCATATATATTTTCCATGGTCTCCTCTTTATTCTTGACAAAGATTTTTCTTAAAGATATGTAGTAAAACATTAAAGTGCTTTGAAACAAATCTTTATTTTATTAATGCCATGGGGAGGTAATTTTGAAAAATTTCACTCACTGATTTAAATATAGAGTATTATTTAAAAACCTACTTCAGATGTTCTATTGATAGAAAGATTTCTTTTTAATTTCTATAATTTTGATTTACACACACACACAAACACTGTGAACACTGGAGCAAAAGTTATTAAATATTTTGTCTTAGGAAATGTTTTTGTAAACATTTATTCTAATTTTAATTATGTATACCTATGTGTAGATAGGGGCATATATACTTTAACCTTGTATTTTGTTATTGTATTTATTTAAGTACTATTCAAAATAATTAAATTGTATTTAAAATTATATATCTATAATAAATATTTTATCCTCTTATATCAATAGAAATTCTCCTTTAGTCTAAGGGAATTAAGGGGCCTTGCTGAAGAAACAAATTTTCACTATAATGATTAAATAATTATATCATTTTATAAATGCTAAAATATACATTATAAATCCCAAAGGGAAAAATTGCTGTTCATATCCCCAAATATCTCCATAAAAGTTACCATATATTCATTAAAATCTTAAAGAACTAAATGTAAAAATATGTATTTAGAATATTTTTGGTTGTTGATAAATATTTGTTAAAATATAAAAGTATTAACATAACAAAACTTAAAAGTTAAAATCTCAAGAAATTTTATATTATGACATCCTTGCCATAGTTAAAGGCTGCACATCTTATTTTATCTAAGTTTTGCAATCATTTCATACCCCAAATGGTCTGCTTAAGAAAAGATACATGATAATCCTGTTAATATTTTTCTTTTAAATCAGAAGCTTAATGAGAATGGAAAAAGAAGTTACTGGTTTCTCATAATTACCTGTGAGCTTGAAATTTATTTCTGATTTTTTCAATGTGAAGTCTTAGAAAATACATCACGTTTAATCAAAGGAAAGAATGCTTGAAATCTTACAAACAGTGATACCAGAAAGAACTGTATCACTTTATTGAAAAAAAACAAAAGAAACAAATATACTTCAGCAGTGGCAATTTAACAGATAATATAGATGCTTTTATCAATGTATAATGTATTGGGTGATTGACATTTATTTCCTTTATATCCTTACCTGATATGAATCTTTAATTTTTAGCATTCTTTTCATAAAAGTATTTGTCACAAAATGTTCACGAATGTAGCTTCTGTCCATTTTCTTAAGGTGTATGATAATCCTTTGAATGAGAGTCCCATTCCTAAGCCTTTGCACAGAGGAATCAAAGTAGAATATGGAATTGAAACTAGTAATCATACCACACTAATCCTCCCAGTCCCAGCCTATGTGTATGGGTGTCTACATATGTATTCATTCAGAGCATAGTATTAAGTCATACACAAAGTCGCAAATGATTTCTGGCACAGTTACCATTGTCAGGTGTTGGGGAGCAATTTCCTCAAATTGAAACATCTGGTCCTGGAGAGAAGAGGGAGTCTCAGGAAACTCAGGAATAAGCTAAATGCAGAAGTCCCAGGATGTTGAAACTTTGATGATGAGTCACAAGGTTACGTAAGTCGTGAACACTTGCTGGGCAGAGGAGGTTCTGACCTGTCAAGCAGCCTGCCTGTACTGAGGAGAGCTCTAGGGTTGCTGCATTAGTGACTCATCATCCAGGCTGAGTTGGACTTTACAGTGCTGGAGCAGCATCTGAGTCACCCATGGTCATGTAAGTAAGCCCGCTAGATTCACAGGTGTGTCAAAAGTGACTTTGGTGGAACTATTAAACTGATTTGCCATTCGTTTGCTATCTGCAGTGAGTACGTGTTTGTTCACTTCTGTGTTCAAAAAGCCAAACATGAGCCAATGAAAAGTATAAGTCATTGTATGTGCTTTGAAGACTAACAAAGTTAATTAACAACGTTGAGGAATCAAATGTTGAGATATTTTGATAAACACAGTGCTTTATTACTTTGATCAAAGATGATGCCCCAGGAGATATATATATATATGTGTGTGTGTGTGTGTGTGTGTGTGTGTGTGTGTGTGTGTGTGTGTATTCTGACTTATGCCTTGAAATTCTAAATATATTTTTCTGCTAGGGTAAAGCATGGTGCTAGGTTAAGATTTATTACTAATGACTAAAATATATAAATTATTAAATCTTTAAAGAAAAAGAAATTGATGTACTCAAAAATTAGAACTACAAGGGGGTTAGTATAATTTTAAAAGTAAATGAAAAATACACATAATGAGAGTATTTTGGGAAAAATAAAAACAGCACAGCAATTCCAAATTATGGTATCAACAAGAGCCACGTTGGACTTCATAGATGTTAAAGAATGTGACCAAGAAGGCACTGGTTAAGTAAATTAATTCTATTGTTTTTAAGTACTCCAAAATGAAAAAGAAAATGAAGGAGGATGGTTAAAAACACTATGATTATTTCTGTCTGGGAACTCAGGATGAGCAGAAGGCAGACCACACTGGATATGTAATTGCCTAATTAAAGTCTAAAGACGCTCTGCCAAAGGGACACATGAGCATTGGATTGGTGAGTGGCAAATGACCAAATATTTGGAGCTGAACCCTCTGAGCATTAGAACAGATTGAAGCCATCTATTTCCTCAGCTACAGCGCCTTCTGGTGCTACATGAAGCACAATTGCTAAAGTAATAAACACCCCTCAAGTTCTGATATTGAAGTAAGATTTAGCTAATAAGACAAATGTAAGTAAGTATCATTACTCTGGTAAGATCAACAGGATTTTATGATCATCAGACTAATTTAGGTGATCCACTACTCTCATAGGGTTGACCTTCCATGCCCTTCCTATGGCACATGATGGGCACATGCATATGCTTCTAAAGAGTGTGTGAGATGACTATGGTCATCACTAATTATAATCTCAATAGGGATATTTATTTAAATACTTTTGAAACTTCTTTCAAACAGACAAGTTATTATATAAGGCACATTTTTGATTGTGTAAACCCAAGAAACTTGTTGAATGCAAGAAAATGTTCATATATAACCTATGTTTGACTCCCATTCTCCTGTCAATTCTTACATGATTTCCATTAGTTTTTCAAAGAGTTGACAAGTGTGATCGATTCTCTTTGACTTTTTCTTTCACATATTGTAAAAGAAATCATGCTCATGAGTCTATAGCATCTCACTTGAAATAAGCATCAGATTCTCCAATTTTTACTATTTACATTACTGATTATATTTTGATTTTTCTCATTTATTTAATTTTAGTCACAGAAAGAAACTAAGTATTTACACTTGAATTGCATATTATTTTAACTTATACATCATTGTGAAATATTTTTGAATCTTTCAAGTACTTGTCATGTGTTATCTATATATTTGTCATTTGTGGTTGGTTTACCATATTCAACATAAAACATATTGTAGAAGTGAGGATGAGTGTAAAAGAAACTTACATGGTAAAATATGAAAGTACTTGTGCATATGTACATGTGTGTGTGTGTGTGTGTCAGAGAGAGAGGGAGAGAGAGAGAGGGGGGCATTATTTGTAAGTATGTGTACATGGAAATGAACTAAAAATAATATGGTGAACATTGGTTTTTATCAGAAACATTTAACATTTTATTCATGCAATATTCTGTGGAGATCATTAAAGTTGCATTCTGCCAGCATCACAGCCTGCTTTTATTGAACCTGAAAAAAGCAAAGGAACTATGTATACAGAAATAGATGAGATATATAGAACTCTGAATTGAAATAAAAGGATTTTTAAATCTTTGCTTGTTTATATAAAAAAGTATCACTGTAATCTTTCTCATCAAAGAAGGTTATGAAAGGATATTTTGGTCTGAGAAAATATTTCACTTAAAAGTATTTTATCTAGGAAGCTAATATGAGTTAGAGCCTCAACCACAGGTCCTTGCAGAGTCTATGGAATAATCTACTTATTGGAATAAGATTTCCTATTTCATGGATCATTAAGGTTTTTCACGTTATTAAGATGTCCTATTCAGATCAGGAACAAGGGCATTATAAAATGGCTTTTCTAGCTGCAAGATACCTAAGGGTATATCCTGTCAGGTTTTGGTCATCTATAGTGCTCACACCTACAGGAAAGAAGACTCTATCTAATTGCTCTAAGTGACAGAAACATTTTTCATGGTATGTAAATTTTTATCTCTGTAAAACATCAGATGATTTTTTTTGTTATAAGCTTTTATCCAGCTGAAATAAATCTTTCTCTTTTATATCTTACCATCACAAGCATTTATACATAGTATTCATGTTAGCCCATCTGTCAACATCTCTCTTAGCCATATATATTATGTGTCGTTAATTTTCTTTATTAGATTATAGATCTCTTTTCTCTCATCATTTTTCACTATCTTTAGTATGACTCTGATCTTTCAATTTGTCTTTTTGTGAAAGAAGAGATAGGAGAAAAAGAAGAAAGAAAACCCAAGAGACATATTTGAAAGATATATAATTTTTGTGATAAAAGACATACAGTTTCTATTATATATCAATTAACTATTTGATTTTCAAGGAAACATGGAAAATATTTCATATTAATTGACTTTTGTGTTAGATAAAAATCATCAATATCTTAGTTACATTATAACCACATGCTACTCAGTATCTTATTAGGCCAGAAGCATTAATAACTACTATATTAACAGCATTGTCTTTTAAGTTTCTACATATTTTATTTACTATTATAAGTATTATTGCTGTTATTGTATGTCTGTCTGTATGGTAGAAGTGTGTTTGAGAGATAGAGATAGAGGAGAGAGAGAGAGAGAGAGAGAGAGAGAGAGAGAGAGAGAGAGAGAGAGAGAGAGAGAGAGAGAGATCAAGGACACATGGACCATGCATAGACAAAGAATTTTGTCAACAACTGTGTGGTGTCTGTTACTCCTTCCATCTTTACATGGTTTCTGGGTGTTAGGCTCAGGTCATTGGGCTTGCATCACAGAGCAGAAAGCCCCACACCATGTTTTAAAACTGCAAAAGAATGTTTGGATGATGATTGATTGATGAGTATGGATTGTTCAACAAAAACCACTCTCCCAACTTTGGAGTCTGAGTAGGCATGCGCACTTGAAAGGGCTTCAAAGTATTTAGATACCACCACACTTTGCAAGATTTTAGATAGAGAAAATGAACTCATAAACAGCATTTTTACACATATAAAATGTAAATAATCTTATATTTAAATAAAGATCAGTAATAAATGTTACCATTTAACCTTATCATGTGTCATACTTGATTTTCTTTTATAGCAAGACAAAAAAAAAAAAACTCAGCATGGAAACTCCTTTCCCCACTTCCCTTTCTTCCCTTTAGCCCCTACCAGGTCTTCTTTCTCTAGCTTTTTCTGAGACCCTCCCACTCTAAAACTGATGGTGTCCTTTGATTAATTACTATTGTTACACACACATATTCACAAATATAAAAATACGATCTTTCTGAGTCCCTTTTGGTTGTTTGTGCGTTTATAATTTCAGAAATGACAACTTTGTATTGGACAACTAATAAGGGGCTCATCCCTGGGAAATGTAATTCTCTCTCTCTCAGAAGTCATTAGTTGCCTGTTCTTTGTTTAGGATGGGATGGTGTATAATTTCCCCCCTTCCACATTCCAGAACACTACGGAATCTGTTGTGAAACTGTCTCTCCTGGAAATGGCTGCTACAAGACCTGAATAATAGCAATATAAAGGAATAAAGGAAGGTACTTTTAAATAATCATCACCAGAGACTATATTATTGTTTGCACCCGTTTTGGCCAAGCACATTGATGTTATCCACACTTTCAAACATTTTCTCTCAGATTCAACATTTCTTTTCTTCTTTTCAGATTCTTAAGCCTTCCAGAACAAGAACTGCTAACTACTTGCATGTTTTTTTTTGGGTGGGGGAGGGCATGTTTTTGTGGTTTTGATGTTCCCAAGAATTTATTTCCCTTTCATTTTGAAGACACAGAACACAATGTTTTTTCTATAGTTTTATATTTCATTCTTAGTAACTGCAAAGCATTTTGCTATTTAAGGAGCTTCAATGATAAACAAAGCAAAACATATATGCAACCCCGGTGTTTATGTTCCAGTCATAAAGCAATAATTACTCAAATAGAAGGTATGTAAGTGTTAATAGTGACAGGTGCTAAGACAAGAGTGGCCCTGCTCCGCTATTAACTCTTCTCTAGGGTGTTCTTAAACAGAGTAGTGGTAGGGGGTCTGTATTCCACTTCATGGATAGCTCCTTAGCAGGAGAGTCCAGGTCTTCATTTTTATAAAATTCCACATAGTGTCTAGTAGAGATGCTGTATCATGTCCTCAATCGATGCATGTTAAATTGCATGCAGGTGTGCTCACTGGGGCCTTCTGCTCAGCATTGAAGTGATGTTGTCGACCACCTGCTTCAGAAATAGTTGGGCTTCTTGTTAAAATGCAGACCCCTCTGAGACCTTTTGAGTAAGAATCTATGGTGGAAACAGAGAACTTCAAATTTCAATTAACTTCCCAAGTGATTCTCAAGCACACTACTATTTTGGGAATCATTGGAGCAGAAGATATGAGGCACATCTTTAGAGAATAATTGCTACTCAATAAAATCTTTGGTGCAATACACATGGTATAACAAATAAAAATCAGAAGACTTGGAGCATATTTCTTTGTGTATATAGTCAAACCTGTTTCATAAGCATATTACATTATTGCATATTATGTGTCCCCAAAGCCATCTGTGAGATTTTGCCATGCATATAAATAAATTAAGAAACAAGTATTCCTATTTGCCTACTCACGATCTCATCTTTTGTAACATAAATGCCTACATTTTCTTTTGTTAAATAGTGTCTCACAAAATCAGTAAACTCTCCATCCGGGCATCTTTATCACTTGAATATCCATGAGCACTGATAACTGCCAAGCAAATATATGCAAACTTCATGAAAGAGAGCTGCAATGAATTAAATAGCCTGATTTTGTCATATCCCCTTACCTCCTATTCCTGATTAAAATGTGAGCATGCATTTGGAGGTAAATGTTTTATGCTTCTAAGAGTGGAATAAACCTGAAAGTTCCATGGAAGTTTATGAAATGTGTACTGAATGTCCAGTTGCCCTTCTTTGATTTACTGTCCTATGGGAAATATTAAACTTTAACATTTAAGCAACTGTGCTAACATTTATATTCTTGAATATGTCTTTTAAATATTGACTTATACTTCTTTTATGTGTATGAGTGTTTTGCTTGCATGTATGAGTGTGCATCATGTGTGTGTATAGTGCCTATGGAGGCCAGAAAAGGTCATTAACCTTCTTGAACTGGAGTTCTAATAGTATATGTCACCATTTGGGTGTTATGAACTAAA
The DNA here is from genome assembly GCF_049852395.1 of Peromyscus maniculatus bairdii. NCBI lineage: Eukaryota > Metazoa > Chordata > Mammalia > Rodentia > Cricetidae > Peromyscus > Peromyscus maniculatus. Next base: position 22,898,690 of record NC_134868.1, on the reverse strand, counting down.
GCTGAGTTCACTGCAAGAGCTAATAAGCTGCTAAGCTACTACCTCCAACCCCTGCTCTTGAATTCTAAATACACACACACACACACACACACACACACACACACACACACACGGAAGGAAAGATGTGATATGACAGATCTGCACCATATGGCTTCCCAGTGCTGAAAATAGTAGGAGACACAAGCCCCCCCCCCCCCCCCGATAGAACCCAGAATTATCTGCAAGGTTGCTAGGGTTGGACATTGTCTGAGAAATGATTGTCTAAAAGTTTCGTAGTAGCTAACAATCTCTAGAACCAAATGCATGGAGATTTGAATGTTGAAATAATTAAACTTTTTAAAGGTTAAGTTAGGTCTTTGACAATGCCATGGAAACATATAATGTATTCAAATTATTTTCTCCTGCCACTTTTTTTTATATGTTCTCACCCTTATCGATCCTATCTGGTAACTACTTGTATCTTTCCCAGATTCACAGTTTGGCTTTGTTGTATGACCCAACCTAGTCTGGCTATTAATTGCCTTATTGCTGTGCAAACCAAGTACACTTATTCACAATGTTGCTAGATCCCGATTGCTGTGACAGTTCATTGCCCTGAGCATAGCTTTCCTCAGCCCTTCTCCAAAAATGCCAGCTCTTATAACCATTCTTTCTCTTTTCCTTCATGTTCCCCAAGCACAGCATATATGATTTATATAACATAAGCCTGAAAAAAAATTCAAAAGAAAATTGAAATTTATTTTTCAGAGATAGAATTTTATACTCCCCTCAAAAGATAGAATTGAGAGAAAATAATTAAGCATTTTGCAAAAAAAAAAATCAAGTATTTTAAAAAGAAGTCTCAGTATGTTTTAGGCAAAACTTAAATATAATACTTGTTGAACAGGATCCAAAGAAATAAAAATAAAAATGAAACAAGAATTTGTGGATTATAAACGAGAATAAGGAGGGGAAAGTATAAAGAAAACAAATGTATAAAGATAAGTGAAACCTGAATTGAGAAACTAAGGAGATGAAATACTGAGAATGAAGAGGATATTTGAGAATGTTTGTGGTAAGACCTAGTCAAAATACATGTTAAAAAATGTGTATGTTAGAAACTCTAGAAAGTCAAACCAAGTGAAGGAAAGAATAGTAGGACATGTGACAAGAGCCCACCACCTCCCCAGGGATATTAATAATGCAACATGGTTGTTAGGTTTCAACTCAGAACCAAAGGCTGAGGTGTCTATTTAACATATCAAAGCAGACCTGCATTCCAGGTTCTCCTAGCATCCCTCAGCCCCTACCTGTTACAGGGTATGGTTGGCACACCCCACCCTCTACCCTGAACTCTCCATCCCAGGAGCTGGGCTGCTCTTCCCCAGAGGCTCTTGCCTGAATAATCCAGACACCTTTGTTACCTGGCTCCTTTTGTACCTTTGGCCTCTTGACTATTGTACCCGGTTCCATTTCTCTGTGCCCCCTTCCACTCCTCCTCCTCCCCCCACATGGCCAAGCTCAGTCAGGTCATGTTCACTCTGGACTCTCACAGATATCCCTGTCCCTCCCTCTGCCTATGCTTGCCCTTTTATCCATAATAGATCTTCTTCTCCACCATACCTAGGAGCAGGCATGCCCTTTCCTTTCCTTCTTACTGTTTTTCATTCAGTTGTAAACATTTATCTCTAAATATATTCACTGGTTTAATAAAATTTTCATCAAATCTCTGCTGAGATTTTTTAGACATAGGCACATGCTTTCTAAAATATATATGGAAAGCCAGTCTTTGAAATAGCAATCACAATCCTTACCTGTAATAATATTTCCAAGGCTGGATGATGATGGCACATGCCTTTAATCCCAGCACTCTGGAGGCAGAGGGAGGCAGATCTCTGTGAGTTCAAGGCCAGCCTGGTCTACAGAGCGAGATCCAAGACAGGCACCAAAAATACCCAAAGAAACCCTGTCTTAAAAAAAATAATATTTCCAAGGTGTATGAAGTGAGAGTCATTGCTCTACTGGACATTATATTTGTTCTATAATAAAATACTAAACATTATAGTACTGGCAAATAAACAGGCATGCCAGTGAAATATGACCAAAATCATTGACTTAACCAATGCATACATACTAAGACACACTAATCTGATTTTGGCAAGTATACAGAAGCATACTAAGGATGTAAATAACATTGCAATAACTAGTGTTGAGTGTTTGGACACTCAAAGACAACGGGGAGAGAAGAATATCAAAACAGTGTTCCTGGATATAGGAAAATCTAAATTTATGACATTTCTGGGCCAAAAAAAAAAAGGTGTAAATTCTAAGGATCCTAGAGCTATCAAACACGTTCTTAAGCTTGACACCAAAGCATACCACACAAAAGAAAAATCAGTAAGTTGTTTCACACTGAGCTTAAAAATATTGGCTTTGTGTAGTGCCCTGTAAGGAAGAAAATATTTGCCAACCAAATATCTAGTATTTTAGTGCATAAAGCATACAAAGTACTCCCACACTCAGCCATGAAAAAAAAAAACCGAAAAGGAAATGTGCAAAAATTATCCAGCAAGAGACTGACTGAAATCCAATTAAACACACTGTAAACTGGGGACATATCAGTGATGGGTAAGACGCTTTACTTGCGTATGATGAATTGTTCCGCTAGAAATCGTTGTGTTCACAACACTGTTATATGCTGAGTGTTACACATCATAAACTTTAAATAGTAACTCTTGGGGATGTTACCACTGAGAAGACCCTATTGATGAGAACTCAGAGTCATATAGGAATTTCAATTTGATACATTATTAAAAGAGAAATTGTTGAGCAAAACCACATTTTTATATATACAATATTTCTAATCTGTTGACAAAACAAAACTTTTTTTTTTTTTTTTAGAAAATAGATAAGAGTGGAGACCATCACATGAAGCAAAATATGTCGGAAACAAAGACAAAATATTACATATCTTTTTTCTAATTTGTAGATCTACACTGAAAAGATTTAATTACTAAAGAAAAATGTCCACAATGCACTATCATATAAGTAAATATATGTTTAAAATATTACATGAACTGTGAACCAATAGCTGAGGAGCCCCCATGGAACTGGATCAGGCCCTCTGGATAAGTGAGACAGTTGATTAGCTTGAACTGTTTGGGAGGCCCCCAGGCAGTGGGACTGGGACTGGTCCTTGGTGCATGAGCTGGCTTTTTGGAACCTAAGGCCTATGCTGAGACACTTTGCTCAGCCTTGGTGCAGGGAGGAGGGGACTGGACCTGCCTCAACTGAATCTACCAGGTTGGGCTGACTCCCCAGGAGAGACCTTGCCTTGGAGGAGGTGGGAATGGGGGGGAGTGGAGGGGAAGGCTGGGGAGATGGGAGGAGGGAGGACAGGGGAATATGTGGCTGATATGTAAATTTAAAATAATTATAAAATAAAAATATTTAAAAAAATAAAAATATTACAAACAAAAGCTAACCCAGAAATTCAAGAAGACAAATTCCATATCTTTACATTTAAATTAGATGTATTCCATTTTTTATGTGTATACCTGTGTATGTGTGTGCATGTCTGTGTGTACCCATCAATGCAAACACATGCTAATGTGCATACCATTACACTCATGTGAGGATCAGAGGATAATATATGAGGGTCAGTTCTCTCTTTTTCACTCTATGGGCCTAAGGAATTGATCTCAGTTCCTCATCCAGCTTGGTAGCAAGTACTCTTACCAATTTAAATGTCTCTAGTGTACTGTATTTTATTTCTTACTAGTGACACATTTCTAATAGTGATGAACATTCTTAGGGAACATGAGTCCTTTTTTATATTTAGTATCTTGACTCTAATGGTAGTTATATGAACTTGTCCATGAGATAAAATATTATAGAATTTTTGATACATAGGGAAACATGCAGATGAGTGTGCATAAAAATAAAACTGAGGATCTCAAATTATACTGTTAATTTATTAGATTCAATATCATAATAACAAATGAGATATAGTATAGTTTCCATCATGTGAGAACACTTCTCATGTGAGAACATGGCACCTTTCACTCTATTAAACCTTGGAAATTTGTAAAAAATCTACTGTCTCCAGAAATACACTGTACATAGGTAATTCATATATCCACGCTCATTTAAGCATGAGGTGTGCACCAGGCAGTGGTGGCAGATGCCGGGTGGTGGTGGCACATGCCTTTAATCTCAGTACTTGGGAGGCAGAGGTAGGTGGAACTCTGTGAGTTCGAGGCCAGCCTGGTCTACAGAGTGAGATCCAGGACAGGCACCAAAACTACACAGAGAAACCCTGTCTCAAAAAAACCAAAACAAAACAAAAGCATGAGATGTGCATTCAATATGGAAATCATGAATTATAATAATTAAAAAGGGACCATGCACGTGCGCGCACACACACACACAGACACACACACACACATGTATGTTGGAACTATCCTGTGGTGGGGCAGCAATACTCTTACTCAATGCCACCAGCTAATCAAGAAAAATCCCAGTGCCAGAAATAGTTTATCTCTTTTGGAATTGTTGTCCACAGAAGTCTCTTAAAAACCCAAATATTAGAAGCTGTTGCCTATGTTCTTGGTAGCCCTCCAGAACTTGACAGTAAGGCCTTATTGATGAAGATACCACAGACTTGAGTTTTAAAACATGGAGGAATCAAGCTGGTAGTGAATAGGAAGTGTCATCAAAGTAGGCTAGATTCATTGTTGGGGGTAGTGCTGTGCAAACTACTGCAGGTCAAAAGTCATCATCAATCTCACACATCTGTGGTCTATGCAAGCTGTAATGATAACCTGGCTATCTACATAGACCTGCTGGTGAAATGGTAGGAGGACCTGAGGAGAGTAACCAACAGTTTTCTGCTTGGACTTAAGGCGTGCTCCACAAGATGAAACCCATACCTGACACTATGATCTGTGGCTAGACAGGTCATAAACACTTGGAGAGAACATGCTGCTATTGCTCTGCTTAACTGACACCATATTAGACCATCCTGTGATCACTTATAGCTATACTCATAACTTAGTAAATCTTCAGAGAAAGTTCTTTATGCACTTGAGGGTGATTGACAGATCACTGTGGAAGAGGCATGAATTGCCACTCCAAGCTGAGGGGCTGCTGGCCATCGATAGAGGCTTTGAAAGAGGCAGATTTCTTTAAGCACATTGTCCCTGATAAGAGACTTCCAGCAGAAGGCTATATAGACAGCAAAAATTGCATTTAAAGATTTTAAAGAAAGGAAAAGACACAAAGTGTGTACGTATGGACTATGGGGTAAATCTATGAGGAGTCGGGGGAGTAGATATGATGAAAATATGTTGTACAAAATTTCCCAAAAAATAATATAATAAATTAAAAACAAACAAGAATGGTTTCAGGAATTGCATTTGTCATATTTTTCCAACTGTGAAATATTGCTGCTTTTCATGTAACAAAAGTTTGCTTTCTCAAGAATTCAAAACACATAATTCAGTATCTTGCATAATGCATATCAAATTCTAGTGCTTCTGTTCATGACAACAATGTTGAGCAAAGAGAACATTAATGTTTTAACTAAATCATGTTGTATCGTATTAAACAGTTTGCATCTTCAAAGTGTGAATACTTTATTTTCCTTTTTTATCAAGAAAACTCAGCCTCATTCAAGTAATATGTAATTGGAATAAGGTAGGAAATTGATTGCCTCTTCAGACAAAAATATGAAAAAAGGATGTGAAGAGAGTAGCTCCAGCTATAAATATACATGAATATAATTAGCAATTAATGTATAAGATTAGACAAAAGCAATTAACTAAAATTTCAGAATAATGTAATGTTACACCTTTCATATCGTATTACAAATGAGCTTTGACAGTGTGTTTACAGTTACAATTACCAATACTATTAAGCATCTGAAAAGTTATTAGGAATACTGAACATTATTTAAATGCAGAGAAAGAGCTGTGTGGTAGACTAGGCAAACTCTAAGTCTGGCTGTGTTCAGGCTTCCTTTTTCTTGCTTCACAGAGCAGTGCTTACACAAACAGACCGCTCAGTCAGAGAGCTGGAGCTGTGGCTGATTTTCCGTGGCTGCCAATTGACAGGGTCATCGATTTTTACACACAAAGAATATGGGACCTTGTTGCATATTATAAAGTGTCACTTAATGAATTTGATGGATGGCACCAACCTAAAACTCAACCTGATAATACAGCAGAGCGATTCTTTACTCTTTCTAAGAAGCCAAAAGTCAACGCATAAATCACACTATCAGCACGACTTAGCAATTTCTGGAAGATTCTGTAAATATTTCTAAGTGACTAGGCCCAATTAAGAAAGTATGAAAAAAAATATATTAAACTTAAGAACTGTTAAACTGTTTTGCACCTTTAATTTGATCAGGCTTCCCTGTGTGTCTCTTGGTATAACTAATATATACACATTTAAATGGAAGGGCTAAGTCCACACAGCCATAAGAAAGGGAGAACACAACCCATACAGTTGCCATTAAAAGCCTTGAGCTTTCCTATCTGCAAACACAAAAGCACCCCTTTGAGGAAAAATCCCTTTAAAGCAGGGTTGTTTTATTGAGTAGCGCTGTCTTTCTTTCTTCCTCGTGAACTCCATTGCTTGGTGTGTGTGCTCTGAGGTTCCTTCTAGCCTTTCGATAACCTTCTCCACTACCTTCCTCATCCCTGCTCCAATAGCTCACTTTCCACTAACGGATTCTAACTAGTGGAGTTCAGATGTACGCGCTCCTAACAGAGGCTACTGAGTAAAGCCTCACTGTCCATGCCTTTGCCTCTATCTTTCCAAATTTGGTATTTCATTATAATCAAAGTCTTTTTTTTTTTTTGGGTTTTCTGAGACAGGGTTTCTCTGTGTAGCTTTGTGTCTTTCCTGGAACTCGCTTTGTAGACCAGGCTGGCCTCAAACTCATAGAGATCTGCCTGCCTCTGCCTCCCAAGTGCTGGGATTAAAGGCGTGCACTTAAATATATTTTCCAATTATTTTTCTTAATGCTTTAACTTTGCCAAACATAAATCACAATCTTTCACTTGTTTATTATTTTTTATCTTAATTATTTTATTTATATAATCTGTTATGTTTTCTTATTGAAATACAACTTCAGTTGAGGCTCTCTATTCCGCATTCCTGTGTTTAACACAATCTTGATTAATTAAGGTATGGGAGCTATTAACTAAAAAAATTCCTTTGAAATGTTTTGTGTATTTCTTTGAAAAGTAACTTTGCTTAGAGATTCTGTAATGCCACACATAGCAATAGTGAGTATATTTTCTATAATGATGTCCATGTAAGCATATCACACATTGGTGAGCTGAGCAAAGAAGGAAGCCAGAAGCTGTGAAGCAGAATCCCAGGTCACTGACATTTGTAAGAACATTACCTTTTAATTACACAAAGAAACTTTTGAGTACAGCCATAATCTAGAGCTGAAAAATTTCTGAAGCAAATATCACGATACTGCCACAAGTTCGGGGATGTAACATAAACTGCTTCGCAGTGGAAGGTTTGGAGGTACAAACTGCTTTACTTTCCTAAATTAGTTAATGTCTGTTAATCCCCATATACTGCAAATAGCATGAGTAAGTGGAAAGAAATTGTGCACATGAATGAAATGATGGGGAGCAATTGTAAATATTGGTTAAAGTTTTCAGAAAGGTTTGTTTCTTTAAAGCTTGCCAATGTCTTGATTAAAATATTCGAGGATCCTCCTTGCCCGACATGGTCTAGAAAATACTCATTATCAGGTGTTTTAGAGCCTGAGATTTTTATTATCAGCTGGTAGTCTAACTACAGTTTCAATTCAGAATACTATGGTGCTGTACCAAGAAGTTAACCAGTTAGTGCTTTCATTAGATTAATAACATTAGAGTGTGATAACAAAGCCCGAGACCATAGGATATATTTCTGTACAACAAATGAACAAGGACAGACCAAAAACAATTGCCATTTGCAGATGAGGGGAAGAGAGCCTTCAGAGATAGATAGTTGTTTTCTAAGTTTCTGAGAAAATAATATCATTAAAAGCACAATGAAATTTCTATGATACTATCTACGTTTTTCTCTTGAAGTAAGATTTTACATATTTTTATAATGACATATCTTATACCAAACATAAAATTGCTTCAAAAGCAACATGTAATATAGAAAACTGTAGAGAGAGAAAAAATACAGTTGTGGTATTGGGGTCAGGTGTGAATGGATTGGTTTAAGTCCATTCATATTTAATAATATATGTTCATGTGAAAATGCATGGGAAATGTAATTGATAAGATATAGTCTATGAACAATTTCAAAAGTTCTGATAGGACACAAAAAACGCTGAACAGTTCTGATAGGACACAAAGGACGCTGAACAGTCCTTGTGCATAGCCTGTTTGCTTGCCCTAAGTTGCCCTAAGGTGTCCTTTTGTCCTTCTGCTTTTCCTGTGGTCAGTGAGTTACAGGATGTTTATGATATAGCTATTGCTGGAACATTGTTTCAAGAATCAGCTCTCTGCTTGCGGTCTTTCTGTTTGGCTGAGCTGCTGGGATGTGGATGGGACCCTGAGGACCGTACCCTGACCCCATGGAGAGTACGAAGTAGCAGGGTATATAAGGCTGATGGATAGTCAATAAAGGGTTCTCCTTGAATGACGAACCACTGTGTGTCCTGAGTGCTGCTTAACCTCTACGTCCCTCGCCAGTTCTCCATCCCAGGCAGTGCAGGTCGTGGCAGGTCAGTCGTGGAACCTCCACTTGCTGGCCCTCACAGCTGGAGCACGAAATCTGGCGAGGGACGCCGAGGTTAAACAGCACTTCCTCAGGGAAGCAGCTCTCTTTATTCGTACCAACATGGGCTTATATACCCCTCTAACAGCAGGAGTCAAGGAATGGTTTACTCTGTACCCATAGGCAAGCCAGACACTGTTTTCCAAACAGGAAAAACCACAGGGGAACTGATTCCCAGCACCCTCCGGAACCCAACTGCACATTTTTCACACAAACAACTTAAATGGGACAGGACAAAAAAGGGCATTTAAAATTAAGGCAGCAAACTTACTGCTGCCAATACTTATAGATTAAAATGAACTTTCATTCACAATTTTGAATATACTCTTATTTTAATATTTATAATCAATAAAGCCTTTTCAAATCCCCTAAAAACCCACACATAAATTTTATGAACTTGATTTTGTCAAATACCTTCCTATACTTAATAACTCAGCATTGTCTCCTAAAGGGATATTTTTATTGTTATTTTAAATAGTTCTGAATAAGATAACTGTTATAGCAGATAGGGCATGTTTAAACTGTGAATTCAAATGTATTTGGAATTCCAGCACTTAATTGGATGAGAGATCAAGAAATACCTTTTTAATCATCTTTTTAATCATTAGAACCAAAAGGCAAGGTGCAAGTTTGGTGAATGCTTGGTAAAGGCATGCTTATGGAATAATGGTGTCTGAAGAAGTGACTTAGAAAGAGCTTCATGACACTAAATTAAATGCAGAGAAGTTTCTCTATGGTTTTATCATTTTACACAAAAGCATCTATGAGCTAAAAATCTGCCTTTTGCTTTAGCCTGTAACTTATCTTTCACATTTCCTTTTTCTTTCATTGTAATAACTCAATGGCTAGACTCCTATTTCTCAAGAACAAAAATCAAATTCACCTTATTCATTATTATATCTCTACCATAACATGTGCAGTCCTCACAAAATACTTGGTGAATGACTAAACCGATTATTTCTATAATCAGCACATTTGACGCTTTAATGTTGTTGGCTTTCTATTTTTCTTTTTGAATAAACTTATTGAAGATACTATATTACATGTACCTTAAAAGTATTTAATATTAAGTTTCAAAATATATGCCTAAATGTGTTGGCCTTTCTTTACTTTGTTATATTTTATAAACGGAAATATACTTTAGTGAAAAGACTTATTAAGTCAGAATTCAAACTTAAAATAATTCAAAACCATGTGTAGGAGTGAACCAAACCATATTCTGAAAGCAGAACAATAAATATAATATTACCTCAGAGAAACTTAATTATGGCAGGCACCTTAGAGTGCAGGCACACATTTAATCAGAAAGAAAGAAACTAGTGCAGGGGAGTGTGGATAGTTTTACTCTTTGTTAAAATTAAGTTTCTTACAGTGTTCCTAGGGAATTCTATAAATCCCTCACCATCCACATAGTAAACATACTCTGTATTTTGGACTAATATTGACTCTGAAAGATTTGGAATTCATCGTAGGAGTAAAACTGAAGTCACACATACAAAAAAAAATCCTAATATACAATTCCAAATAAGGCATTGAATAAAATAGATGAATCTATCTAACCATGACCTATTTTAGTACGCCCATCTGTACATCAAACATTTACCCGTATGATTTCCATGCTGCAGACATTTTCAAATCTTTGACCCTTGAGATTTCTGTACTGCTTAGCATGCAGCTCAATTGCATTCAGACAACATTTGCATATGTAGTATGATTTGGTAGACTAAACCCCAAGATGCTGCTCTCAAAAGAACAAGCTCCATGTTTACTTGTGATTTTACTGACTTCATGCACTTTAAATATGAAAAATGGGGGAAATCTCTTTTATGGTTTTATAAACATCATTTTCTAGTCACATAGCTGGACAGTGTGCAAATACAATAGCTATTTTCTCTTTCTTCCTAGTTTGTGTGAGAGTTAGCAACAGGTATTGAAGGAAAAATAATATAAACAAGAAATGATGTGCAGTTGCCAGATTTCAGGATGAGCTTCACTTTCAAATGATTTTTGGAGTATGAAGCCAGTCATTCTAAGTATTGATTAGAGTTTGTAAGTTGAAGTTCTAAATTTTTACATTCGTTTGTACAGTTATTCTATTATTTGTTGCAAGAGGCCTGTTACCCTCTTACAAAATAACCGTTTATTGAATCGTGTCTTTGTCAGTCATTTTGATTCTTCAGTGAAGAAATAAATTATGGAAATACATTCTTCAATAAAAATACAAGTAAGAAATAAAAAAAGAATGGACAATTACTGACATTAAAATCAATTAGATATTTAAAAGTATGATCTTTCAATGTTTAATCCTCAAAGTAAACAAAATGTCTTTTAAGAATGACTAAGAATTTAGAGAACTATAATTGGTTATACTGTCTATATAGGAAGGGAGGGTTGATTTAGGCAAGTTACACTACCTACCCATGAAACCTTGAGTTATTGGCTTCATTGAATTTGGAGAAGTTAGAAGAAATTTCTCTAAGAAATCAGACTGTAGTAATTATGTGTATTTTGACAGCACATTTTAGCAGATAACATTTTAGCAGAAAGTAACCTGGTACCAAAAGATATATGGGAAAGTTTGTACATAAGACAGAAGGGTAAGGTGAGTACAAATATAAGATGTATATGTCTTTTGAAGACAGATATATAAAAGATCGAACTTCAAATAAGCTTTTATTTTATTGTTTCAATTTATGCACATGGGGTGTTTTGCTTGCATGTATATGTATGAATCATGTACATGCAGTACTGGTGGAAGCCAGAAGAAGATATCAGAGCCCATGAAACTATAGTAACAGAAGGTTGTAAGCCACCAAATTGGATCTGGGAATCAAACCTTGGTCCTCTGGAAGAACAGTCTTAATCACTGAATCATAGCTCTAGCCTTTAATAAGTAGCAATGCCTCACTGCCTTTGACAATAGATTTTGGTTGTAATGTAAAAACAACCTATAAATTATGAAAATCACAGAGCTTACTTTCACTAGCTGCCATTTTGTTTCAACTGTAAGGGGGAGCAGTTTTGGTGTCAATCTTGCAAATGTTTCCCTTCAATGATTCTACGAGCCAACCATGCAACAATGACGTGGGTCAGAGCTAGTAAAAGAATTTGTTTGCTGCAGTTCTGTGTTTCCCCAACAGCCATAGACAATCAACAACAACAACAACAACAATCCAGTAATGGCATGGGTAACCTCCTTTCAGTTTATTGACTGAGGGGGAAAAAGAGACTTCAAAAACAATAAAGGCTATTGCCATTACCTTTGGTCACTTCCCTGAGCTTGAAGATAAAAACTTTTTGCTGAATACCATAAACATTGCATTCAGACCTTTAAAGAATTAAGCATGAACTGTCCAAAAGTACTATGCAAGCTTCTAAGGGAGAAAAGCAATCAGAAGTCCTGCCCAGGTGTAAAGCCTAAAAATTACAATAATGACCAGTACAGCAAAATTTCCCCAAGGGTCCGTTAATGGCACTTCTATCTTGGGTTAAGAAAGAGCCATTTTATTTGACTTAAGGTCTGCTTAATAGGAGGAAATTCATGCCTCAAACTTAGTCACTTCACCAGCCATTGGTCCTAGAAGAGAACTTACTGCTATCATGTTCCTAAAGCAGTACAATATCTAACTGTATTCTAATTACTTATTCTTATACACACAGATGTATGTAGCTTTCAATCCTCATCCAATACATTTACTTTTGAAGCAAGCAGAGACCTCTCCAGTAGTCTATAACTGATAAAAATGCAGAAAGTAGCTTACTGTGGGTGGTTAATTCCACCTGATACATCTACAACAACCCCTGCACCTAAGACTCAAGGAATGAAAAAGCATTGTGACTGGGAAATGGTAAGAGGCAGAAGACCAGAACATCAGCTGTGAGAGAGTGTCTTATATATATGACAGAGAAGATTTATACATGAAATTGCAACAATATAGTCTATAGTCTATAATATAGCATATAGTTATCTAAATTAGACCAGCACAATTTATCATTGTTGACAAGCCAATGTGGATGGGAAAGTTTTGCAAGGTTCCATCCCTAGATGAAGCATTATAGACAATTAATTAAGAGAGAGGAAGGAATGGTCTTCTTATAGATGAGACCCATTGATAGTTTATCCAGTCTCAATTGGTCTGCCCTAAACATTTATATGAATGTGCAACACTAATGATCTCAGAAATGTGTGTGTGTGTGTGTGTGTGTGTGTGTGTGTGTGTGTGTGTGTGTGTGTGCATATATGTGTGTATATAGTCATGAATTTGCAAAGTCAAGTGAGGACATAGGAGTTAGAAAGGATGCAAATATAGTATGCATTAAAATTAAAATTAAAGGAAGAAAATATCTGCTTACCAGAACAAAGTGTATTCTCATAAAGGGTCAAGATCCTGTTATCAATGATCCAGACATATGGATATGCCTGAGAGCATGGTTTGTAATTGTCTAATTATATCAACTAGCAGACAAAGGTATTGATCAAAATTTACTCTTTAAAGATGTATTAGCATCTCTTTACTTCCTATGTTTTGCCATTCTCTGGTATTTTCAATAAAGACAACAAGACAATGTGATTATATTGGGTATTGCAAAAGCTAGAAAGTGATACACATCCACAGAGAATATATATGAACATGGCAGTGTGTATTTTGCTGTTACTAAAATGAAGATCAATTGTTTTATTTATTTATTTATTCATATATGGTATTGTTGGGCAAAGAAAAATGTCTGAATCTATTATATTCACATTGTAGTATAATCATGTGTGATAAGTTAATCATAGTCTTGGCTAAAGGAATTATACTTTTCTCTAGATCAGTGATTATAAGATGTTTGTTTTTTAACAGACAAGTGAGATGGCAGGTTCAAGATTTTTTTAAAAAATGAAATTAAAGAGTAAAGGTTTATAATTGTTTGTTCCAGGAATACATTAAACAATTTTATTAATTATTTTATCCATTGATTCAATTAATTATTTAATCATTTTAAAATATATGTCTACCTTGTGGGAGCCCACAAAGGACACCACTTTGTACCTTGATTCCATCTTGACTCAAGGTCAAATGGTTCTAGCTTGTCCTTGCTCTTTTAGGCTGGATATCAGGATGAATGGCCAAAGACATGGTTATCCGGTGTCTTATTCTTCAAGACAGGGTAACAGAATTGCTGCCAAATGTTGGTGCTTGGTTACCAGATGTCTTTAATACTAAGGAATTCTTTACATTTGTTTGTACCTTGAACCATAGTGTCCTTGAAAGGAGGAGGTCTTTTGCCCTCCTTGTTTTGGGTATCAAAGGGCTCTGAGAAATAAATTCAGGGTGATTATGGTATTGTCCCAGAGTCCTCCCAGGCCATTCTGTGTCTCTGCCTTTTTCTTTGATATCATCTACATCTATATTTTTCATATGCATTATTTCTTAGTCCTCACTCCTCCATTCAAGACTGCTCGATAGTCAGGTATGACTGGCACTATCTATCACCAACCACTTATTCTCAATTGGATAACTTTGCCCAAAGTACAAGGCCAGGATTTATGGATGGTAAGATTCTATTGCTGAAGAGATGTTACACTTTGATTTTAGATTACAGCAAAACCATGCTGGCCCAAAGCTGGAACATTCCTCCTAGTTGCTTGGTTAAAACCTTTACAGGGCCATAAGCCGCTATGTAAATAGTTGTTGGGGCAGAGTCAGCAATAGTCAGCAATAATCTTGCCCAGATTTAGGCCTGTGTCACAGTACAAACTTGCAAGGCATGAGGTTATTACGGATGCAATCTAGGAATGACTTTTATAGGTTAGCCAGCTCATTTCTGATTAGATTTGAGATTCTTATCATTGGAGGGAGTTCATACCATGGCTGGGGAGGTCAAAGGGACCTAGGGGTATATTTTAAAGTTAGTAAGTCAGAGACGCACAGCAGTGGTTCTCAATCTTCCTAATGCTGCTATGTGGTTCTCAATCTTCCTAATGCTGCTACCGTTTAATCTCATTCCTCTTGTTGTGGGGACATGCAACCACAAAATTATTTTTGTTGCAATTTCATAACTGTAGTTTTGCTACTGTTATGAACCACAATGTAAATATCTGTGTTTGACAACGGTCTTAGGTGACCCCTGTGAAAAACGTCATTTGACTCACAGAAGGGTCGTGGCCCATAGGTTGAGAAACACTGATTTCAATTCAGGTCCCTTAACAAACACACAACACAACTCCTAGGTTTATATTTCTTCTTCTGTTCTGTAGTATTCTCTGTCCCTATTTGGAATACTTTAACCCATCATTTTGATGTAAGAAGCACAATTTGGGAGATTTATTTTAAAACTCAAGACTTCATTATGAAAAAGTTCTCCATTTTTAATTATTTATTATTCTTACATACACATAATTATACATGCATACATTATATACTTATAAAAGCAAGCTGCTTAACTCATTTAGTGTTGTGTGCATATATGTATATGAGTTTAGGGTTGAGTGTTTGGAACTGAATATTTACTCTGTGTGTGTATAGCAGGGTGTTGTCGCTGGAGAGTGTCGATTCTCCCTTCTCAGTCACCATTAATTGTCTGTAACTATTCATTCAGGGGTAAGGCCTTGTGAGGCCTCCATCATCCGTGTTGGCATGTGAATTGGTAGTGTTATTTTTCAGGCCTTCTTCAGGCAGCACTATTGCTGACATTTCATAGCTGCAACTCTTCTGTCCTGTGTGAAGGATACTAGTTACAGCAAATGTCCAGGCCCATTGGAATTTACAATTCCACAATATTCAGGGAGCCTTGTGTGTACGGGTTGTATTACAGACAAATTAACTGTAGTTGTGCAGCTCACCATCCGTTGTTCTCTGCAATTTGGCCATTAGTGGTTTGATGAAAATGTTGAGAATAGATACAAAACAACAACAACAACAACAACAAAAACCCTCTCTCAACATAATATAAAGCATTCTTTAGTGATTTCATTATTTTTTCATTATTTGTGATTCAACAATCTCTGGCAATTATTAGAAGATTCTTTTCATAAAAAATGCTGTCTCTTTCTTTATTTCCTTATTTAACTTAACTATGCAGGAGGGAAGACTGGAGACTCTTAGCTTATAGAAACAAGTTTTCCCTAAATAGTTTCTGAGGTTTAAGAAGAATATTCCCACCTTCCACACTAACCTACAAGAGAAAAATTTTCACATCTGGAGACCTTTGGAAAGCTGAGCCCGACACTTTCCATCTTTAATTCTGTTTGCTTCTGGTCAGGTTAGAAGTTTGCACTGGTTACCTTTTATACAAACTGGAGATGAAAGTTTCCAGTCTATTTATACAGCTGTACAGCATTCTTAGGACCACTCCCAAAGTCTCCAGCCTCCTGGTTCACATCACTTCCTGCATAGCTGGAAAAACGGCCCCTCTTCCTAAGGAGAAGCCCTCACATGGTGCCTGGCTTATCTACCCAGAGAGCACTGCTCCCCTACTTCCCCAGTCTTGTCTTCCTCTTTGTACCCATCATAATTCTACCCCAAACCCTTAAAACTGGGGCCTTCTCAGATACTCTCACATTATGTAGTCTGTGGTTCTCTTTTACGGCATGCCTAGTGATTGAAACCATTTAATTTGCAATGGGACATTTAACATCTGTGTCTTCAAACAGAATGCAATGAATCTTGTTAGTTCACTCCTATATCATCAGCCTTTAGTACTTTTGCACATGGTAAACTCTCAGCAGAATTGATCACGTAATTGAAGAAATGAATAAAGAAGAACTAGTAAACAAAACAAGAATTTTCCAGATTTCTCCCCATAATTTTTCTTCATCTAATATCAAATTGAAGTAATTGTCAAGAACACTGGCACTATATCTCTCTTATTTTAATGAACACTTTTACTACAAATATTGAGTGTCCCAACTTTCAGAAGCATCAGAAACCTCCTATATCTTGTCACAAAGGAAAAGTATTCTCAACTCTCAAAGAGTGTGTTCTTTGAATAAACAAGCACACATTGAGAGATTTTAAAAAATGGACCTATTCTCAAAGTTTTGGTCATGAAATTGAATTGAAAATAACGAATGCAATGACTTCACAAATTACATTTCTGTTGGTTTTACAGTGATGGGAATAGAGAGAGTGTTAAAGTTAGGATCAGAACAAAAATTATACATTTTTTTATTCCTTATGCAATGAAGAGCTGAATGTCTCATGTTTCATCCTCTTACATGACAGAACTAGTAGCTCTTGCCTTATTTGCACTTACATGCAGAAATCTGCAGGATGCATTTTCATCTCCAGTCTATGTTTGCAGTCTGCAATGTGTAAATTAACAAATTTCTAGGACATGGAATTTCTTCCTCCTCAAACTCACATGTATTTATTTCAAACCGAATGCGCATAATGAGACTTCCATTCCCTTAGTGTTCAGCATCACATCTATAGAAGTGGTTTATTCAAGTAACATCAGACATCTAAATAATGCTGATACTATTCACAGGATCTTGGACCTGTCAAATACACTATGCAAAATCTCAATTATTCCAGTGTTGTTAACACTACCTTCAATGATAGATAAATGGAAGAGAAATGAGAAGTTAATCCATTGAGCTAATGTTCAAGGCAGACATGCACGTATTTTCCTGGGTAAAACTTTCTTGGGGCAAAGCAGTAGAGATAGCCTAGGACTCTTTATCAATGTTTTATCAGACCTTCTGCTATTTCAGCTAAGCAAGGAATTCACTTGGAACATGTCCTCTTAAGCCCTTTCATAACTGAGTCAGTAGGACACATCTAACATAGCAAGTGACGAGAAGGTCAGTAGCTTGGCTCTCAAATCACTATGCTCTCTCTATTAGGATAGGTGTGCTTTTAATGCCTTCAGCTCATCACATTGTTTGCCAGAATACAAATCCTAGACTCTGAAAACTTCCCAGGAACAAAGAAAAGACCTTTCCTTAATAATTAGAGATCTCATCCTAATGACACCTGGGACTGGCTCTATTTGTCATGGTTTGCCTTTTTGTTTTTATTTTACAAAGCACATTTCAAGGATACTCAAAACCTGTTCCAGCGATAGGTAAGGAGGAATACGTAGCTGAAAACCCACACGTGGTAATCTGAAACAACTAAGTGTTTCATTATAGCAATATGTGAATAAGCAAGTGATGGGGAGCACATTAAGAGCTAGCACTTATTATGCATTACAGAGCATTTCTTTTAGAAAAAATAATTTGCTGAAAGTTTATGTCATCATTTTTATTTTTTAACAGGAGACATCATAATTTTGAAGTTGCCAAGATATAATAGCTAGCGATAGTGAACTGGTTTAAATTTTGGGCAAAAGCCTATCCTGGTCTTTGTACATGTGCTATGTTTATAAATATATTTCTAGGTGGATGAACGTATCTATTTATTAAAAATTAGAATTAGAAGTTGTTTGATGCATATTTGCATATTCATGTTCTTCCAAATGGGTTACTATTTCATGCCATTAAATATGCGTATGTTTTAGAGATCTTATTTCCAGAAGTATTTCTCAATATGATAATGTTAAGAGCTTCGGGATGTGATTCAGTAGTAGAGTTCTTGTTCAGTATGTGGAAGGGCCTACATTCAGTGCTCATCATTACTATTTAAAAAAGGCTTACATAGCTGTCATAAAACAAGAACACCAAAATATTTCACATAAAAAAGCATAGCTCTCTCTCTTTTCTCACCCTCTCCCTCCCTCTGTCCTCACACTCTCTCTGTCTCCATTTCTGCCTCCCTTCAACTGTGCTTTATTCCCTTCCACATTTTTTACACAGGATCTCATATTGTATCCTTCACTGACCAGACCTTTCTATATCAACATGCTCACTGGCCTTGAACTAGCAGAGATTGATCTACATATGGCTTCTTTTTTAAATTTTACCAAACTCATTAAAGATGTCTCTTTCAGTTTGAGGGTATTGAATCATAAATTGAACAACTTGATAATTAAGCATTTCACAAACCTACCTAGGTATAATATTTTAAAGGATAAATCATTTCTGAGTCCAATATGAAATCACATTCTTGTGACAATCTAACTTCAGCAAGTGCACTTGGCATATTTATTTAAGTCACAAAGACATAAGACTCAGCATATTTCAGTCCTTAAAATTCCTAGAACTAGTTTCAGAATAAGAACCTATATAAATTTAATTCACTATAAAGGTTCCTCTGTATTCAAAATAAATTTTGTCTGAACTCATTTTGAACATAAAACAAAATTTTTTCAGGAATATTATGTAAGAAAAAGTTTGGAATATGGAACACAGTATGTCTCATCCAGAAATATGATAATCATTCGGTAAACAGTGAACACAAAAGAAAAAGGTAAAAAGAAGACAAAAAGGGAAAAAATGAAGCATAACCAATACAATTTTCATTTACATATTTACACAGTTTCATAACGTCTATCCTAAATTTTTGGACTTCATTTTTTAGTCATGTATGCAATAGAGTGAAGCATGCCATTCCTGAGGACTTGCAAGACCTATTCTTTAATCTGTAGAAAACAGTGGCAAGCATACTTTGAGAATTTTGGTGATAATGGAAACTGACAGAGAGTACCAATGGATCTGTTGCATGAATAATGAATAAAGGAGCAACATTCCAAAGCTCTACTATTCCAGCCTGCACAGCTAAAGGACTAATGCAATCTAGTCATTCTGTGTCTCATTTAAATACAAGAAATACAAGAGTCTGTTTCTATCTTTAATCTTCTAATTTCAGGAAATTAGATGTAAAACTCTCCTCATTCATTATAGGTACAGAATGATCAAAAGAATAGAAATTTTCATCACAAAGCTAATTGCATTGTCAAATGACCTCATACATAATGAATCATTAAAAATGATCTATTCTGTAATAATTGTATGCTGCTAAAGGTTAAAATAGCTTTAACATGTGGGAAAAGAATTGTAATTGAAATAAATTTCAGCTTTATAATGCATTTGACAACTCTGAAATTACTGGATGATATTTGAGTTTTATAAACTTTTCTAATGAGAGTACTGATATTTTAGGTAGCAAAAAAAGAAAATATCGCATGTCATAAACCCTCTGAGACTGCTAAAAAACAAAGTTCTAGAACACCATCAGCATTGATCTTGGTAATTAGTTCTTCAGATCACTGATCCCTAATTGCATTTTGCAAATAAAAGTTATTTCATTTCTAGAGAATCAACTATAAAACACTGAAAATCATGTTATTCCTTTCATGTGTTCAATCCCCTCCTATCAATTTTTTTGTAAATCCTTCCAAAAAGAAAATCAATGAAACTGCATATCTTTTAATATTCTTAGACCACAATGGTATTCAGTTGGAATACAGCCATACAGAACAGATATAAAAGGCGTTTCTGAAACACTGCTATTATAAATATGATTAAGTCCAAAGAGAAAGAACAAATTCACATTAATGGATGAGATCATGTTTACCTCGTCTATTAAAATGAAGTTAAGCCATGATAGAACTGCAAGATAAAGATAGCATAATGTGTTCAATACGATATACAAGATCATGAGGGTATAAGTATAGGTAAATCATCAATTTTCAACAGTATAAAGTAGGTGAGTGAAGGATTGTCACACACAAATTGTCTAATAATTACATTTTATCCAGTCAAAATGAGATTCAAGTAATCATGGAGAGTCTGCAACTGTGAGCAGTTATTTTCCCATTGAAATGATTCCTGATAATCATAAAGCATGATTGCAGTTACTATTTTTACTAGATCAGAAACAATGTATTGATTACACTAATAATATGATTTTGAGTTTTGAAAGTAGAGTGCATGTATTACTCAAAGCCTTTTTCATATGTCAAGGTGATCTGATTAAGGATGGCCTTGAATAATAAAGCAACAAAGGCAGAAGAAAGCTCTTATACTCTTGTTGAGGTTGACCTAGACAAACACTCAGCACAACCAAACAACCAGCAATATGTCCAGTATGAGGAATATGTAAAACCAGTCAAGAAGAAAAAGGACAGTACTAGCCAAAGTTCAGAATCCAACACCAAACTTAAAGGCCTTGAGTGATGTATGAAATTATTTTTAATAATAATTTTTATTGTAAGTGAAATGAGTTTTGTGATTCCACTGAAGATTTGTTCCAGTCGGCACTGCAATTTTACAACAACAATTTGTAGATATTATTAGATCTATAAATTTATGCCTAAAATGTTATTTGAACTCTAGTTTGGTATGGATGCACATCTTTTATTTTTAAAATGCCCAATTAAAATGTTTGTATTTTCATGATGTTTAAAAAGTCTGATTATTAATTGTTTGAGGACAAACACAATAATGGAAAAGTCCCTCCCCCATTTGCCGTAGCTTTAACGGTTGCTAACTTAATCCTCACCCCAGTCACACCTTGTCACCATTTTCTCTCACCTTTCCCTTTGCTGCCTCCAGCAGAATTATGGCTGTTCACCTATTTGCATAACTATTCTCCACTTTCATTTTAAAATTTCTTACCTATCTTCATGCGATAAGCTGGCCCAGTCTATGAAGTTCAGTAAGGTATACTGCAATAACCCCTATGGTGATGAGTATGCTAGTCAACTGTCAGCTTTTCATATCACTTTGAGAATTTTTTTGCAGAGACATAGCCTTAATGTTAGTCTTATAGTATTATTATATATGACAATCACAACATATTTAATACTGGGAGCTTTTAGAAATAAAACATTATTTCAAGAATGGTTCAGCAGCTGAAAGTTGAAGACCACACAGATTGATATATTTGTCCTCTGCTGAGGGACTTTTGTCTGCATCACACTGTGGCATGAGATACTGCTTAGTGGCAGTGTATTTAAGGGCAATAGGAGGAACATGTTTGAAGAGGTCCAGTTGGCAGGAAAGGGAGCAAAATGCAGAATCAGACAAGGTTTATTTGGAACTATCCATTCTTAAAGCAGTGCCTAGTAAGAATGGCATGATCTCTTCCAAGAGTGGCATCCATGACATAATGATTTCATATAACAGCCTCTGGTCAGGCTCAATTACCTGGCCACATTCCCAGATAAAATTTTGGAAAACAAACAACAGCATCATTCTTGGTGTCACCAGCACCAGAAACAGGAATGCCACATTTTTTGTCTTCTCCTTGTAAGAAAGTCAAGTTAATAATGGTGAGATCCTAAGTATAATCAGGCCAAAAACTATCTCTACATGTATATCTTCATATGGAAATGTTAAAAACGAAATAAAATAATTTAAAAATCATATTATAAAACCAATAAGGATCTAACCAAAAAAAATTAAATAAATAATTGAACAAGAAGTTGAGATATGAAGACAGAGAATTATCCAAAAGAGATGTATGAAGAACTGTGAAGTTATTTTGATCCCATAAAGATTTCAGCTCTATTTTAAGTCAGGAATAAATCATTCATCTTGATGATCGATAGACAAGATGTCTTCTAGGCAAAGGTTAAAATAGCAATAGTATGCTCAAAAGTGGAGGAGAGCTATTGGATTGGAAAATGCCACATTTTTATTCTTCTTCTTTGTCTACTTGCTCTTTTTATGAGATAAACTCTTTCTATATAGAACAACCTAGACACCAACTAGAAGTTTTTCTGTATAAGTCTCCTCAGTGTTGAGATCACAGGCATAAGCTACCATATCTCTTTGAGGGGGCATCATATTATTACCCAGTGAGTCCAATTAACACAAGTTTATATAATACTAATATAATTACATCTCATTCTGAAGATACTAAATTTGAGCTCCCTTAGTCCTTGGGGATGAGAAAACTGAAAAATGTGTAACATAAGGAATCCCTAGGCCTTGAGAAATAGTGTCAATGATTATAATTCTTTTTTAATTAATTAATTTACTCATTCTTTTCTCATATATTACATTCAAATGACAACTTCCTCTCCCTCATCGCCTTCCAGTTCCCTCTACAAGTTCCTTCTCCCATAGATCCATTGCTACTGTTTCCCTTCAGAAAAGATCATGCCTCCCAGACATGACATAAGTTACAATAAGACTAGGCACATATCCTCATATCAAGGCTAGAGGAGAGAAACCAGTGGAGGAAAAGGGTCCCAAGAGCAGGTGAACATCCCCACACCCACTACTAGAAGTCCACACTAGAACACCAAGCTATAGAGCCATAATATATGTAGAGGACCTATGTCAGACCCATAGATGCTCCTTAATTGTCTCTCCAGTCTCAGTGAACCCCTATGAGCACTGATTAGTTAATTCTGTGGGCCATCTTCTTGTGGTGTCCTTGACCCCTCTGACTCCTATAATCCTTCCTCCTCTTCTTTTGGATTCCCTGAGCTTCCCATAATGTTTGACTGTGGGTCTCTGCATCTAGTCTCATCAGTTGCTGGATGAATCTTTTCTGATGATGGCTGGGCTAGGCACCAATCTATGAGTATAGCAGAATATCGTTAAGAATTATTTTATTGATTCTTTGCTATTATTTTTATTTTTTATTTTTTTGGGGGGTGGTGGTGGTAGTGTTTGGTTCTACACTATGTCTCTGAACTATCCAACCTCTGGTTTCTGGCCCTCCAGGCATTGGCTCCCTTTCAAGGCATGGGTCTCAAGCTGGACCAGTCACTGGTTGGCCACTCCAAGTTCTAGGTCACCTTTACCCCAGTATATCTTGCAGGCAGGACAAATTGTAAATCGAAGGTTTTGTGGCTAGGTTAGTGTCAGAATATCTTAACTAGAGGTCTTCCTTGGTTACATAAAATGGCCGGTTCAGGCTCCATAGTCTCTACTACTAAGAGTCTTCACTAGGGTCACCCTCATAGATCCCAGGGGTTTCCATTGCACTAGGTTTCTACATTCTCCATGAAGTACCCTCCCAATACTAGTTGTCTCTGCCAGTACTCTAGCCCACTATCCCCTCTCTACCTGATCCCTTCTGTTCCTATCCCTGGGAAGGAGGAATAGAGTAGATATCTCTGGTAGATAGGGAGCTAATGGGGGAGTTTTGTAATTCTTAATAATACCATAAAATGAAAGGTTTTGGGTGTAGGTATTTACTTACAACATATGGTAGCTTGTGATATTATATTCAATGAGACAATGAATTGTATATATTGAAGATGCATACATGGTAGATGATTAAGTAAGCTTCTAAGATAATGTATCACTTTCGATAATGGTGAGAAGGCAACACTAATAATAAAGTCAGTTCTATGAAAGCTGGATTATTCAGCAGCTTGGCTGCTTTTTAATATTAAGATTTATTGTGTTTGCAATGGGATACTACTCAGCAGATAAAAACAATGACATCATGAGGTTTGCAGGCAAATGGATGGATCTAGAAAAACAATGACATCATGAGGTTTGCAGGCAAATGGATGGATCTCATCCTGAGTGAGGTAACCCAGACTCAGAAAGACAAATATGGTATGTACTCACTCACAGGAGGATACTAGATGTGGAACAAGGATGACTGGACTGCTACTCACATCACCAGTGAGGCTACCTGGAAAACAGGAGCCCAAGAAAGACACGGGGATCACCCAATGATGGAGAAATGGATGAGATCTATATGAACAGCCTGGACATGAGTGGGAGCAATGAAGGGCCAGTGTCGAGGGAAAGAGAGCGTGAGATCCCAGCTGGATCAAGAACAGAGAGGGAGAACAAGGAATAGGAGACCATGGTAAATGAAGACCACATGAGGAAAGGAAGAAACAAAGTGCTAAAAAGGTCCACAGAAATCCACAAAGATACCCCTACAAAAGACTGCTGGCAGTGGTCAAGAGACAGCCGGGACTGACCTACTCTGGTGATGGGATGGCCAAACACCCTAATAGTTGTGCCAGAAACCCCATCCAACGACTGAGGAATCTGGATGCAGACATCCACAGCTAGGCCCCAGGTGGAGCGCCAGGAGTCTAATTAGCGAGAAAGAGGAGGGTTTATATGAGCGAGAATTGTTGAAACCAAGGTTGGATAAAGCACAGGGACAAATAGCCAAATGAATGGAAACACATGAACTATGAACCAAAGGCTAAGGGGCCCCCAACTGGATCAGGCCCTCTGAATAGGTGAGACAGTTGATTGGCTTGATCTGTTTGGGAGGCATCTAGGCAGTGGTACCAGGTCCTGGGTTCATTGCATGAGTTAGATGTTTGAAACCTGGGACTTATGCAGGGACGCTTGGCTCAATCTGGGAGGAGGGGACTGGACCTGCCTGGACTGAGTCTATCAGGTCGATCTCAGTCCTCTGGGGAGGCCTTGATCTGGAGGTGGTGGGAATGGAGGGTATGCTGGGGGGGAAGGGGAGGGGGCAGGAAGGGGGAGAACAAGGGAATCTGTGGCTGTTATGTAGAACTGAGTAGTATTGTAAAATAAAACAAAACATTCAAATAAAAAAAAAAGAAAATATAAGGAATGGGCTGAAGATGTAGCTCAGTTGGTTGAGTGTTTAGCATGCACAAGGTCCAGAGTTTGATAAACAGTGCTGTATTAAAAATATAAAAGCCAAGTGTGGTGATGCGCATCTATCATATCACTATTTGGGAGGCAGACACAGGAGGATCAGAAGTTTAATGCCGTCATTGGTACATAGCAAGTTTGAGGCCAGTTCCTGCTATGTTAGACCCTGCCTTGGAAAAAAAGAGAAAAAAAGAAAATATAAGTGATATAAGAAATATAAATAATTGGTTGAGGATATTATCATTGTGCTTCCTGCACTAAAACTCCAGGTTCAAAATAAGAAATAATTAATGCATATAATCATGTTATCCAAAATAAATCAATACAAAAATATTGTTTTTCAAAGAAAATGCTTATTTCATCATACATAATTCTTTTCATTTCATTATGTTGTATAAGATAAATAAATAAAATAAAATAAATAAAAGCTGTGAAAAAAAGATTTATTGTGTTTGAAATTCATTAGCTACAGGAAATACTTATTATTTAATTGTGCCTAGAGTAAAACAATAACTAGCAAAATGATTTTTAGAAAGGAAAATAAGTCTGAGCCTGTGGGGGTGAAATTGTTAAATGCATCCCAAATTCTCAAGTATTTGAGATGACCTACTGGGTGGAGATGTTCAGCGGGTTTTGGAGGGATGGACTTGTTGGTAGAAGTATGTCACTGAGGGCTGGATTTGAGGTTTAAGATGTGTTCTTTTTTCCAGAACATGTGATAGTGGTGACCTATTATTCTTTTATAATTTAACCCAAGTAAAGCTTCCTTTCTATAGATTGTCTTGATCATGCTTATCAACAGAGCAATAGAAAAGGACCTAACACAAATCCTTTACACATTTTGTATTTTCATGAGTGAATGTCATTAAACTAAATGGGGAAGTTAAATTTATTAGGACATTAGCCATGAGATGTATAAAGGAGGTGCAGAATAGTGCCATCACTGTGATTATTAGAGCTGTGATTTGGCAACCTGCATTAGACCACAAATTCCACCACATTTGGGCAGGGGGATCTGGGGAAAGAATGATAAACTCTTCATGGCTTAGTTAATTAAAATTAGTGTATAAAATGAATACTCCCATGTATACTTTATGGACTTCTGAAATGACTACATAAATACAATACATGACTATAAAAAGGACTTGATGCATTAGTTTTATGTGAAAAATGCTAATAAAAATTGCAAAATTAGAGTGAATATTTCAACTGTCGAACATTATGCTACCAAATTTCATATGTGGTCATAATTCCAGGAGCTATTTCTTAAAATTGTTAACATTAAATACAAAATTTTCATTGACAGAATATTGAATGAATTAATATTGAATATTGAAGACAAATTGGGAATGATATCAAATGTGAGTTCTTCTCTAGAAAATCTAAGGCTTTGTTACTAAAATGTTAGAGGAAGTATTTGAAATACTTGCTACTAGCTTGAATTCATTTGGAAAACAAATTAAGACAAAGACTCAGAAAATATCCACAATATAGAACAGACGTGATATAGGATGCACAGATTAGAACAAACTTAATGCACAGGAAAAAAAGATATATTTAACACATTCAGTAGGCTCATTATGTTTGAACTCAAATATATGCAAAGAAATCCATATTAATTAATAAAAAAGTATTAAAGAGAAAATACTTTGACTGTGATGTATACAGAGAAAACAAATTATTATAAAGGGTAGAACAAAATATATTACTGATGATCTATAAAAGAAATGCCATGATTAAATTTTAAAATAATTTAATAGAAAATTATTGCTGCTTCCTTATTGAATAGTCAGCTGATGAGCTGAAATTTAAATATATATATATATATATATATATATATATATATATATATATATATATATAGTTTCAGATGCATATGGTGTCAAAAGTGAGAAAGGAGCTAACAATAACTAAAAGTGAGTGAGTTGAAAGTGGTTAAAATTCAAATCAGGAATATGACTATGACACAAATAATTAGATTTGCTTCAGAATTATAGGAATTATTCTTAGGAACCTTTCACCCTAAAGATAATGTCAAACTCTCTTTACATTTCTGAGAAAATGTGGGCTGAATGTAGAATCCTAGGCCACTGTCAAACCATCATTTGAAAAGAACTTGGGTGGACATGGTATTGTTCAGGAGGGACAGAAATATCTGTCACCAAAAGACAGATTTAAAATGTAACAGGAAGACTGATTTGTTCAGAAAAATCTAAGGGTAAAAATGTTAAGTCAGGAATTTT
Organism: Peromyscus maniculatus bairdii; assembly: GCF_049852395.1. Lineage (NCBI taxonomy): Eukaryota > Metazoa > Chordata > Mammalia > Rodentia > Cricetidae > Peromyscus > Peromyscus maniculatus. The sequence continues at coordinate 22,871,234 of NC_134868.1, read as the reverse complement.
GATCAATTTTTAATAACTTTTTATGCCACATTTGGTAATCTGGAATAACAATGAAGGGGAAAGTGGTGCATATCTATAGAGACCAGAGAGTGCAATTAATTATATACTAACAAAATGTCTAACAGACTACCTAACTGACTATGACACATGGAGAATAAAATCAGTCTACATCAATGTGTAGAGTGAAAAACCTACATTATTTCTAAATAAGGGTAAGAATATATATTAAAGTGACAAAGATAAGCATCACCAATAACAAATATGGTCAACAGAAAGAATAAAAGAAAAGGCATATGTTCATACAAATGACTATATTTAAAACACTGTTGAAAATTTACATAAATAGACTTGGAAATAGTCCAACTTATACTAGTAATGATAATGCATGTTATAACAATGGATTTTTGTAAAACACAAAGTTGATAAACAGAAAATGAAAGGGATGAAACACATGGTTTTTTGGGTAGGAAAAAATAGAGAGATGATATATGGATGATAGATAGATAGATAGATAGATAGATAGATAGATAGATAGATAGATAGATAGATAGATAGATGATAGGTAGGTAGATAGATAGCTAGAGAGTGATAGATGATAAATGATAGATAGATGGAAGATGAATAGATAGATAGATAGATAGATAGATAGATAGATAGATAGATAGATAGATAGATAGATAGGAAGAACGAGATGGGGAAAAGAGAAACATGACCCTTTGTGGCAGCATACTGGTTGAAATATGAAAGTAGACAGTGATCACTCGATGTCTTGTTCTATTTATATTTTCTGTGAGCAGTTTTGTGAGATGGATTACCTTCTCTCTACATAATACCATTTGCAATGTGGGAACAATGAGAGGAAATAAATGAATGTTATCAATTTTAAGCCACTCTTCAAGGGATACAGACCTGGAAGATTTTATAGCTGATCCTTGCAGGTGTTCAAAATTACACTGTTCCCTGTGCATTAAAAGCTGCTTTATTGTCTAGTGCAGCTAAAAATGGACATGTATTCCAAAACATCATGGAATAGAGGTAAATTTGGCATTAGAAGTAAAGAAGGATGTACTTGGAAAGAAAATCATTGTAACTTTTAACTTTGGAGAATTGATAGAAAGCTGTATATGAAATGTGAAAAACATACTACACTTATATATTCCAATTTAAATGAAGAAATGTAAGAAGTGTCCAGTTTGCCAAAATTGTTATGGTCCTTAACAAGTAAGATAAGTAATTCATTGAAGAAGTCATTCGTCATATTCCCCCAACCTTCTGTATTAGTCACATGTAAGTTACCGGGGGTTTACTTGAAACTAATTAGGTGTGTGGGGCTTCTCTTCCCTCCTTCATAAAAATCAAATTAAAAGGAGAGTTAGTGGGGAAAGGGGAATTTTTTAGCATAGCAGTATTCTGTTTCAACATGAAGAAGTTGTTATAATTTTACTGAATTTGCAATATTAGATAGCCATCATATTTAACAGTAGAATTATTTATAAATTAATACAAATAATATTTTATTATATATGTTTAAAAATATCTTTTATTATGTGTATTTATTTCTATTTCAAGGGCATATTTATTAATAGGCCAATTATTTATTTATTGATAAATGAACTAGTATCTATGGGCTCTTGCCATCTCTGTCTTCAGTTACAATTAAATTTTCATGAAATAAAACAGGACTGCTTAAGTTTATAAGACATTTAATTGAGGAAATTCATGTCATTTATTAATATATCTTTAGCTAAGACACACTTAGATTTAAATCTTCATTTACAAATTTATACTTCATCTATGTATATATGTGTATCTTACTGTAGTTTAATCTAAGTACCTGCTAATTGACTTACTATCCAGAATTGTTTTAACTGGAACCTAACATGAAAAGTTAGGATCCCTGTTCACAAATATCACTCTCACAAAAGAAACATGAAAATAGAACAATAATTCAGAGACATCAATTACCCATCTCTACTCCAATAAAGTTGTTGTAGCTTTGTGAAGTTGATTCTAAATAGCTGTTTGTTTGTTTTAGTTTTTCATAACATTGTACTAATTTATTATTTATTCAATTTGTATGTTTGTGTGTTAGTTCATGCAAACGATGGAACACCTGAAAATCATGGAATCTTGGAAAAGTAATCTCTCTCCTTGCACTATGTGAGTTCTGAGTATTGAATTCAGGTCAACAGGACTGGGGCTAGTGCCTTTACTCACTCAACAATCTCATTGTCCAGAGTAGAGTTTCAAATTTGAATACAAATGATTCTACTAGGGAAATATTTTTGTTGACAACAACTGCTCTTTAGTGACTCCATCTTTTGACACAAATTACCAAACACGATGTCCTCTAGATCAGTGTGGGAGCCCGTTCTGGGGTTCCTCGTGGCTTTACCCAGCAGGTCCGAATAGAGGATGATCAGGACCACGGGCCTGAGTGCAGGTGTCTGAGATGGCCTGCACTTGGCTGTGCTGGGGGAGGAGGTCTTTTGCTCCACCCTTGGCGTCTCTATAAAAACCCTGGGCCAGAGACAGTCGGGGCCCGTTGGAATAGGTTCCAGGCCCTCTTGAGGCTATCCTTTATTTTCTGTCTGTTTATCTCCACAAGATTCTCCGCTACAAATCCTTCTAATATTTCCTGCTGCTCGCACTCAAGAAAACTCTGGGAAGCTGTGGGGGTGGTGGATAAACGCCCCACAGTTCAGGTAGGTGATTTATTGATTGTTACACATAAACACACACACACACACACACACACACACACACACACACACACACACACGAGTTCTCAAAAGGTCTATCACTATTTTGGTGAACATAATCAAAATTATCTAGAACTACTTAGTGAAAAAGTAACTTTAAAAATTGTGCATAATTTTAAAAGTAATTTTAAAAAGTTGTGAAAACTAAGCGTTCATGATGCATATCATGAAGATGCCAGTAACTGATTTTTAGATACTGCTATAGTTCTTCCTCTGCAAAAAAATATTTTGGTTTTGTGCTAGCCTATTATTAATATTAGGTCATTTCTCATTTATAAGAAAAATATTCTGTCACTGGTAGTAATGAACTAATACAATATTTTGTTTTACTGTTAAATTTAATTATGGAAAATGTGTCACAATTCATAAAGTACTTATTTATAGTCTAGGTGTTGTTAATGAGAAGAAATGGCTTTTCATAAACCAGTTTCACATATCACCAATTAAAACAAACTTCCATTCACCTCTTCAAAAGATGAAGAATGCATCACAGTTCTTTACAAGTCACATGTTTCATTGAATAGTTTAGAATATTTTAGAATAGTTCTCCTTGCTTGCCGAGGCATATTTCTTTCTGATTTGTCATATAGAGCAATTTTGATAGTTTGCATCAAATTCCTGCTGTATTCACATCAAGAATAGATAATGAAGTGGAGTGATACAAAGAAGCGCTTTCAAAAACACCTCTTAATGACACTTTTGTGGAACTTAAGAGCTTGGTGTGCTAGGAGGGAAATATTTTAAATAGACTTAGCAGCTTAGATTCTGATCTTAAAGTAACACTGTTGTTTTATTGTCACTTGAATTGCATGAGTTTTTGCTCCGGCCAAGGATCTCTGACACTGTTATCATACTTGCACTTCAGCTTTCTGCAATCAATCCCCTCATGTACCAGCACTCTATAGGTACTTATTAAACAAATATCTGGGGTCGGGGAAGACAGGGACAGAGAAAAAGAAAGTGAGACACAGAGACAGAGAGGTACTGAGAAACAGAGACAGACAGACAGACAGACAGACAGACACACACACACACACACACACACACACACACACACACACACACACCAGAGGGGAGCATCTTAATCCATATGCTTGGATGATCCACCCAAAATGCACCCTAAGTTCTGAAGGAAAGAATACTCTATAGCAAGCTTTCTCTAATCAAAATCCAAGTGATAATAAAAAGGGAAACAGTGCTTGGCAGGCATATATTTGAATAATCGTGTTGCAAGAGGTTCTAAACAGGACACAGTGCCTGGCCCAAGTACAGCCATTTGAGAAAATTAGTCTGAGGAGCCCATCTGTGGACAATATGTTCCACAACAGCACAGCTCCTGTGAGGCTCAGCATTTCATCTGTCTCTCCAGTGTTGAGCCTGCCAGTATGCCAACATGCTACAACATACACTTAGCATGGTATAGTTACCTCCTTTGTGCCCCTCACACAGCACAGTTTGCCGGTCACCTCACTTAGGTACTCATTAAAAAAGATCTCGGAAGGACAGGAATGCAGTAGATAATTTAATATGAGTCAAATACTGAATAGAACTGCAGCCCCACATCTGGCTGGATAAACAGGGGTGGAGATGAACTGCTTCTTATTAAATACAGCTAGAAGATGCTTTTGTGTCATTTGTTTCTGTGCCGCAAAATACAAATACAAGTTGATATAATCTCCAAAAGGTATTCGTGGTAAACACTAAAAAGTACACAGTATTATAATAAAAATAGAAGCTATCAATTCTTTTTACTAGATATACATAGGTTAGATAGTATTTTTGATAAAATAGTAAATTTTAAAATTAGATTCAAACTGACATCTGAAGTACGTTCTGGCATTCATGGAAGCATTTACTTTTTCCTCGCAGTACACACATTACAAAATGAATATGTAGCTTGATAGGCCAATTAAGCTGCATATCTCCAGTGATTATTTCAACATAAGTTGATTCTTTTAGCTTTCTTTTTTTTTACAATTTGTTTTTTATTTAATTATGTATCTGTATATGACTTTGTGTGCATAAGTGTAGATGGCCAGGAACACCAAAGACAATTTAGGCTAACTGGAATTGAAGATGCAGGCCAAAGTTAGCTAACCGATGTGAGTGTTGAAAGCCAAACTCATCCTCTGGACGCACAGCAAACACTCCTAACTACTAATCCTTATCTCCAGAACAAGAACTAATTATTCCAGTTCTCCAATATATCTTTAAAAATTGTGCTTACTAGTTTTTGAATTTGTGATTTTAAACATGATGTGCGTAGAGTCTAAGAAACCATGAATTGGGGGGAGGGGTAGTTGGAGGAGTAGGGATGTGGAGGGAGAGAAAGGGGTTGGTTATGATTCAGATATATTGGACACAGCTAGGATATTGTCAAAGAATAAAAATAAATAAATAAATATTTAGTGCTCTTATCTCTTATCTCAGACATAATGATTTTTTTTTTTACTCTGTGGGCCTCTTTCTTTCTCTCTTATACATACACACAAACACAGAAAGAGTGTGATCCATACACACACAAGCATACACAGAGACAGAGAGAGAAACTCCTCATTTAGGGTTCCACTATAGTTTACCACCATTGTTTGTACCTGAATTAGTAATCAAAACTCCTATTTTGTAACTAGAAAATATTATTCAACTAAACCATCCTCATTATCACGTTCTTAATTTAAAAAGAGAAGTAGTTTGAGGTAAATCCCTCAAGTGAATATTTTATAAATATATATTTATTTGTTTTGACTTATTTCTTCAGATAATCAGCATTGATTGCTCTTAAATGCTACCGATAAATACAAAGTTTATTTATGTAGTGATAAGACAACAAGAAAAAAGTCATAATATGTTTTGGCTCTGAATACTTCTGTAGTGGGTAGCCATTCCAGCTTTGATCTGGAGGTTCCAACACCCATTGAGGCTTCCGTAACTGTCACACCTACAAGGCTGGGCCAAGAGAGAGCCCCGAAGACCCAGGATCGAGATCCTCCAAGCTGTCTCTGTTCCTGGACCCTGTACTGTGGAGGTTGACTGAGCAGAGTTCTCCAGAGAACAACCCCCCCACCCCGGACTGCGACACAACTTCCCCAGACCCTGCGACCTACCCATCCCTTCATTTGTAAGTTACACCACTAAATAAACCTCCCTTTTAACTATTTGGAGTGGCTGTAATAATTTCAGCAATATACTTCTCCAATTCTTCATTACATTATTTATTTAAGTGATGCCTCTCTATGTTTGATTTGATTGTGTTTTCTGCTTCTACATACTGTCATTTGACAAGTGTGCTTTTAAACAAGACTTCTTCATTATTTCAATATCACTTTTCTATTATGATAAAGGATGGAGTCCTTTGAAATTCCCCCTCCCAATTAGCATTTATCTGTGTTTTTAAAATTAATAGAAGATAAAGTGTTAACTCAAAGTTTGAAATATGAAGTTCACAGATAACATACAAAGGCAATAACTAAAAGAATAACAATGATATTTTCAGAAAAATAAATTTGGTTAATTTATATTTAAAACATTACAAAGTACCTTGTGCTCAGCATGTGTTGGTACAACAGAGATAAAGCATAATTAAGAAAAAATATTTGGAATTGAAAAGACCTAATGAACTTAAAATATAAAAGAAAAATGACTGAAACATTACTGTCCAGATATTTAATATATGAATATAGAACTCTATAGCCTTTAAACATGCATTCATGCCTCTGTGTGTGTGTCTGTGTGTGCGTGTGTTGTACATTTTGTTTTTATGAATGTTTCACAATTCTGTATATAGTTGGTCACATTCAACAGTTTAACAACTTTTTTAAAATGTAGTTTATATACAAGTCTACATCTTTACTTGGGAATAAAAATTGAAATCATGTTGCCCTTGGATCAAAAGAGAATCACTAGCTGTAAATAATGAAGAAAATAACACTTCTACCATGACTGATGAGCCTGTATGAGGAGATTTGGATGATCTGAAGTATTTTCTCTACTAAAGAATGATGGGAAAACTGAATTCATTACAAATAGATGCAGTTAGAAAGTGAACTGCAGATTAACAAAACAATCACTGTGGTAGAATTAGGAAGGTTAAATTGAAATTGAAGTAGGAAAAGGAGAAGAGAGGAAAGATATATTAGATTTATACATGCTTTGAAAATTAAATGCTTTACAAATTTGATGGATACAAACAAAAGGAAGGAATCTCAACAAACACAGTAGGAGTAGGAACAGGTAATTAAGTACAAACAAAATACAGTATTTATAAAACAGGAAAAGTATGATGCTCATGAATATCAAAAGATTGAAATTTTTTGAGAAAGTATATAGTTTCTGTTTGCATTTCTGATAGTAGCAGACTGAGAACACATGAGTAGCTCTGTTTCCATAGTAAACAACTGGAAGGAAATTAAATATATGCTAATTAATGAAGGCATTATGTTTAGGTGAGACTGAGTGAGCTTTAAGAGATGTGTTTCTGCTGGATGGTTGGTGGCACAAGCCTTTAATCCCAGTACTCGGGAGGCAGAGCCAGGTAGATCTCTGTGAGTTCGAGGTTAGCCTGGTCTACAGAGAGAGAGATCCAGGACAGGCACCAAAATTTCAAAACCCTGTCTTGAAAAACCAAAAGACAGAGAGACAGAGAGAGAGAGAGAGGTGTTATTTATTTACTATGTATTTCATCTTAGAAAAGATAGAAGCTTGTCAATTGAATATGAGTTCCACTCTGACTTTAATTTAAAATTGAAAATGTTAGCATAGAATTTTCATTTATTGCCATACAAACAAAATCTTGAATTCATAGGTCCATGTGTCAAATACAAAAATAGGAATCAAAGCAATAATAGATAATTACCAAATGGAAATTGGTTCCACTCTATGCACAATATTTATGTATTTTGAGTTAAGATCAAACAGTTTTGTTATTATATTTACATAAATTTCAAAAACTAACATTTAGGTTCACTTGAAGAAACTGACTTGAAGAGAAAACTATAAAAACAGATGAGTTTTCTTTTTTAAGTGAAGGTAGATTTTACTAACCAAGATCCTGATAATGCTCAGAGCTGCAGTAATCAACTCAACATTTTACAGGCAGAAAGTGCTTTAAATTACCAAGGAAACAAAACATATGTGTGTGGGAAAGATCTTGATAAATGTACTACATGACTAGATTTATGTTTACTTTCTGTAGGAAGTCTAATGTTTAATAAATTGATTATCCAACTTATTATCCATGTTCAAACAATTAAAAATGGATATATTTTACACTCTAAAAGTGAATTGCTAGATAGTTTCTGACTAAAATGTTGAAAAAGATAAAGTTTAAACCCACATCTGGCTTATATTCAAAATGTTGTTTACTATGTCACAGTAAAAACAATATTCAGTAAGTAAAGCTATTGCTATGCAAACATGAGTGTGTGATTTAAAATTCCTAGCCCTCATGTAAGAGTTGCTATATAGCATCAAATAAAATCAGATATACTGTGAGTCTATTGTTTTAAAGCTAGTTATAAGAACTATGTGTGCTTAGTGTGCATATATTAATGAGTGTTAAGAATAGATTGGAAGAATTACAGACATATGAGATTTGTCAAAAGTAAACAACATGATGTTCAGAAATCAACGTCTATATGGGCATCATAGACAAAAGTCAAATTGACACAATAGGTTTCATACACATGTTCATACATATGCATATATATGCCTGTAACAATGGCAATTATGAAGATGTGGATTTTGAGGTGGGGGAGGAGTTAGAGAAAAAGAAGGAAAATATATAGGTGATGTAAATGCAGTATTCATGTATGAAATTCACTGAAGAAACCCATTAAAAGTAACATTACTTAATGAAAAAATTACTTATCTGATTTCCTCTAAAATCTTTCAATCAATTATGTGTAAAAAATTACCCAGAAATATTGTATTATATATAACAATAGTATTTACTCTGCTTACTTGTTCTATAATGTATGTATATTTTCTTTATATTTATAATTATACCCCAATAAATTTATTTTATGTTGTGATAACTTTGTTAATATTCTGCACATTAATTCCTGATCTAAATGTTGAAACATGCATATATATATAAACATGTTTATATAAACATATATATAATATATATGTGTGTGTGTGTGTGTGTGTGTGTGTGGTGTAACCACCCTTGAAATCTGTCACCCAGTCCAATGGAATTTAGAAAAAGAGCGGTTTGTTTTCATGAAATGTGAGTCTCATGTACGTAAACAAGAATGATAAAATATTTAAGCTTTGGTTTTAAGGTCAATAAATTTAATTACTTACACGAATACTCTTGTATACCACGTCTAAATGTGAAGCTTTTATAAAATGACTCAGAGTGCAGCGTGCATTAACTAGCTGTGAATTAAATGCCAAGATGTGTGAGCATCAGGCCGACTTGGCCACAGCTTTGTTTGTCTCCTTTGTAGTTGCTGTCACCTGGACTTGGCAATGTCTCATTCTCTTTCTAATATAAAGCACACACAATGTTCAAACATGGAAAACAGCATAAATGGTCTTTGGATGTTACTATTTCACTATGAAAGTTTGTTCCAGGGCCATGTGTCTAAGGGTACAGCAGGCTTGACTCCATCCTTTGCTTCCTGGTCTCCTGGGAGAGTAGGGTGGGCACTTTGCCAATTCAGGCAAGCTGTCTCACAACTGCTGGCTGAACTTAACCCTGCATGATTAGACAGACTCCAGTCAAAGCCAGTCATTCCAATTTTTAACTTAATATTTCCTTGTCAGAGTTATTATCTACCAAGAATCCCTAGAACAAATATATTTCCATTCATATGTAAAACAATGGATCAATGGTTGGTAATTATTCTGACACTTTCTTCTCTCAAACTTCCTTGATATGGTTTCCTTTCTGTGAAGCAAATATTCAAGAGGACTTTTTTGTACTTTCTCCTTCATCCTCTTTTTTTTTGCATGAGACTCTAGAGTTATCATTACAAGTAAATTATGAAATGCAGCGAATGGATGAGAATAGAGCTTAGTCGGCAGAGTCTCGGCTAGCATGTTTACTGCTCTTCGTTCAATTCCCAGTCCATCCCCACCTAAACACAAATCCTGTTGCATCTGGAGATGCAACAATTAGGAGGGGAAAGTCAAAAAGATCAAAAATTCAAGGTTATTAATAGTTGATCAGTGTTTCAGGCCAGCTTGGGCTGCATAAAACCCTGGCTTAAGAAAACAGAATCAAAATAATAGCAATAAAATAAAATCATATTATACAGTGAAACAAATATTGAAGCAGTGTGCAGAGAAGACACCTCCCAAACAAAATACACAATTAGCCCTCAAAACTTAGCCAGAAAAACAATGACAAACCTAATGAAAAAAATGCACAAAAGATATAAGAAATATAAAAATACGCATATGCAAGATAAGATCATGATAAGATGTTCAATATCATATGCTATTAGGAGAATGGACACAAAAGGAGCAATTCAATGAACATTCATAGAGATTATGATAGCAGATAACTAAACCACTGATAGCATCTAATATGTGAAGGGAAGTGGAGCCATCCCAGCTCAGTGATTACAACTGGGGATGTAAACGAGGCAAGCAATTTGGAACAGTTTGGCAGTTTTTTCTAAAACTAATATAATTACCAATGTCTTACCATAAGACTTAGCAGCCCAACGCCTTGGTATCCATGCAGAATGGTTGAAAACTTATGTCCACACAGAAACATAACTGTGCATGGATATACATTTCAGATTAATTATTTGTCACAAAAATTGGAAGTAAACCAAATTTCCATCTTTCAGCAGATGGATAGGTGAAAAAGCTGGCATATCCAGAAAGTTGGATGTCATTTACCACTGAAAGGAAAAAGGGCAAGCCATGAAAAGGCCTGAAGGGACTTTGGGTGCATATTAGGAAATGGACAGCAACCACCGATAATATAAGGTTCAAAACATGTGGCACTCTGGAGAATGTAACTTTTTTGAGACCAGGAAAATAATCAAAACCTAGGAGTGAAAGGGTGAGTATAGATGAAAAGACAGTGCTTTCTAAAGTGTATATCTAAGGCCAACAATCTCTTTTATATGGTGAATTAATTGGTTATGCTGGCTAGTTGCATGTGAACTTGACACAGCGTAGAGCCGTCCAAGAAGCAGGAATCTTAACTGACAAAATGCCCCAATATGATTGGCCTCGGATCAAGTCTGTGGTGTGTTTTCTTGATGGATGTTTGTTGTGGGAGGGTCCAGCACACTGTGGGGCCACCCAGGGCTGGTCCTCCCATGTGCTATAAGCAGGCTGAGAAAGCCTGGAGAATAAGTCGGAAAACTGCATTCTGCCATGGTCTCTGCCATTGGTCAGTCCCCGCCTCCATATTCCAGCCTTAGTTCCTGCCCTGCGTTTCCAGGATAAAGAGATATGAGCCATAAAGTTTAAACAAGCCCATTCCTGCTCCAGCTGCGCTTTCTGCTGGTATTTTGTCAGCAATGGAAACCCTAACTGAGCAATTGTGAAGCTATTTTACACATTCGTCAAACCCCAGGAAGCACACAAAACCTCGGACTCTCTGAAATTAGGAGGATAGTGACTTATTAACGAATTCTGCTCAGTTGTAACAGATGGAGCATCCTCCTGATGTTCATGGTGAGGGAAGACTTTTTTTTAGGTAGGCAACTCCGTGTACACCCTGTTCAGTTTCCTGTGTGTGAATCTGAAAGAAATCGCTAAGCAAAGACCATAAAACACAAAAGTTACTGGGACGTAGCACTGTAGGCAAGCACTTATGTAGCTTGCATGAGGTCCTAGGTTTGCTCAGTCTCCCACAAAAGAAAAGCAACAACAATAAAATGCAATAACTTTTCAACTCCCTTGTCATGTTTTTTTTTTTTTTTTCCCCAATATGGCAGTGCTCAAAACAACTAAGACAACTGTTGATTTTGTTTAGAGTTGCAAATATCAAGGTGCAGGTTTTAATGATTAACTAGTGTTATATGAAACTAATGATAACATATTTAAACTTCAAAAAGTGTAATTTGATATCTTCCATTATAGAAAAAAAAAAGAAGCTTAAACAAGAGTCATTCAGGCAAGTGTATCAATTCAACATTTTAAACAGATTTTAAACTATTATATGAATTCCATTTTCCTCAAAGGGTCCCTTAGTTCACAATCACACTTTCACTTGCTCTTGATTCCGATTATTTCATCTTAAAATCACATCAATAGATGATAAAAATCAATAGAACTTTAATATATACTTGAGAACATAAATAGCTGAATGCCTTCATGTCACTCACTGTGTGAGGGCGGTTAGAGGGGTGAAGAGTCTATCATAGTTTGCCTGTCATTCTGAATCCCATACATATTTAAACAAATACTTTGCTTATTTCCTAATGGTTGCACCTTCAGGAACTATTACAGAACACATGACAAGTAATTTGTGTCAGAGGATAATATGACTCAGATTTCTCCCTGAGATGTATATGTACTCTTGACCATCACCTGAAACCCTCAAATGATAACAATAAAACTCTCTCTGAACAGAGCATCTGTCTATTTCTTGACCGGGCACTGGGAACATCCTCTGCAATGCCCAAAGGCCCTTTCTTGACATCTGGCGGTTGTCTCCTTACTCATGTTGGGAGGCCAGAGGGTGACAGATGAGAGAATGTTTGACAACAGCACACCACCTCCTCTTTTGGCATATGCACATCATGCTGGAGACATCAAAATTGTCACACAGGAACAGTGAGACCTGGTCCCACACATGTTTCTCCCTGTTCTGCAACACTCTTTAAAGTTTAAGAAAGTTGTATTTGAAATAGAACATAAACAACATCAAAGTCTATTATTTTAACAAAAGTGGAGACCTTATTTACAATACTATCGCAGGATTTTGATATTTTGTTCTCTAACATAGCATTCTACAAAAATATGGCTTATAAATTGAGTATCTAGTACATTGTACTAATTCACAATTTCTCATAAGGTATCTAGGTTTCTGCATGGTTTATTAAAAAGTGAACATGATTCTGTTTAATCACAGGCTCCTCTTGTATATAAATAAGATTGCATTGTCTATACTTAAATGCACATTTTGACCCTGAGACTTTTGCATTTTCCCTATGTACAGAATAATTATTAAATCTTTTATCAGTGGAAATGGAATGTTTTCTGTTGCTCAAACATCCTTTCCAGTAAGAGAGATGATAATGTTAGGAAATATTTTAAGGGACAATTAACATAAAATCCATTAACTCTAGCACACTCTCTCACAGTGAGAAAGTAATACATACAGTCAACAGTGTTCACAAATGCATGTATGGCTTTGTTGAGTCAGTGATGCCTGTGTGCTTGGCTGACTTCTGGCTCCAACCCTTAACTCCTCTCAGTCTCTGTCAGTGACCCTTGGCCATCTCCAACTACTCAAACTGCAAACAGACTGAAACCAATTTGTTTTCCTTATGTTTTTAAAGCCACTAGCCTGGTATGCTAATTAGAAATAAATCGCTTGACCCATAAAGGGAACGGCAGGAATCCTGAAATGAAGGCATTATCCAACACTTCATGCTCCTTAGTGATGCCATTTTAAATATTTCAGACAGCCCATAAATAATTAAAACCTCACCACAGCAAATTATGTCCTATTATGCAAATAAATAGCCTCCTCCCTGGTTTCATTAAAGATTCCAAATGACAAGCTGAGCAGTTTAAACATAGCAAGGTATTGCAGTGAGGCGAGAAATCTTTCAATATATTTTTTTAATTGTTAGTGCCAAGTTTCATGTGGATTTTGACTCTAACACTTTAATTTGCATGAGCAAATAAACCTTTAATAAACCTTTTGTAAGTGGGGGGAATGCATCATTTAATTAAATTTGATTTGTTGTGAAACTATTGTGCCTCATGAATATTTAAGAACCACAAACTCTCTATTTTACTGAAAAGAGTACAATATTGAGCAAGGGAGTGATTTTCAGGAAGTTAATCTGACTCTGCCTGAGAAATTAAAAGTAATTAATAAATGTCTCAAATTAACTTTTCAGAAATTGACAGGCTAGCCCACATGTAAACATCAAGAGTGTGCTTATATACATTTCTATCCCATATTGAGTATTAGGCAGGATATTAACCACTGATACAAATCACTATTTTCAGTATACTGATGTTTTGAAAGTTAATTTTGAAAAATTGTCAGGCTTTTTAAGTTTAGTGTTACTGAGGTATCTCAGATGTGAAAACTGTGAAGCACTACAAAGTAGAGGAAAACTGTATTTTATTTTTAAAATGTTCCCTCTGTAAGACCAAAATACTACAAAATACAGAAATGGGTCATAAAAACAAATTGGTTATGCATGTAAAATATTCTACTTCTTTGCATGTGTTCTCATGGTTCTACCTTAATTAAAACATTCTAAACATTAAATGGAAGTTTGATTATTTAACTGGGTATTGAATTTTGAAGGAATACCTCACTTTGTAGAATCCAACAGTTTTCTTCTTAATTTTATAATAAATGTGATTCACTCTTATTATGAAGATAATGATTTTAAAAATACCACCTAATCTTCTGTATTGATTAAGTAAGTGCATTTTTTAGAAAGATTCATTCATTATACATAATATAAAGTTATACTTTCCTCAAATCCAAATAAAAATTTGTCAATGTTTCCTTTAAAAGGCTTTAAATGTCATTGTAATTATATGCTATTTTTAGTGTAGGTATGACTAGTCACAAAGACATTTTTTATTGAATTTGGCAGCGTAATTCTAATTTAGTTAAAATTTTAATCAGTTAAAATTATCTAGATAAAAACTGATATAATCATGATTTTTGTGAATTAAGGAAGATAAAAACTGATATAATCATGATTTTTGTGAATTAAGGAAGGCAGTTAGCAAAGTATTATATTCAGAGTACATATGTTACTTGCTAAAGGAAAGTCTTGTTTTAATAATTTTCAAAAAAAATAATATGAACTTCATTCATTCTCCCAATTATGAAGTAGAAAACAATGCCCTAGAGATGAATCAAGTCATATCTGAGAAAGTTTACTAATCCTTTATTGTATAACACATACATTCTTTATAACATGCTTATTTTACCACTTTCCACATTTTATATCCTAGTCTCAGGAAATGAGCCCTACTCATCATGGACAAACTCCTTATTTCTTCCCTATACATTTGCTCTTTTTTTTCCTCTAGGCATTTCCTCAAAATTAATTACCTTGATTTTATGATGCTTTCAACATCTCAATCTCTGCTCACGTTATTCCCATCAAAATAAATGATAAAGAAATCATTAAATTATCCTTGACACCTGACATCAAGAGAAAATAACTCCCTATACCCAGTTAGGAAATTCCATTCCCGTCACCAATTCTAAAATCAGAAACTTACAAGAATGTTCTTATCTTCTCCTAATTAGTCTTCTGTAGTCTAGTGTCTGCCATTGACACAGTCATGTACAATTCTTCACAAACAATACCTCATTTTTTTTCTGAGACCAAGATACAGTGTTCTTAAACTCCCTCTGTTTTTTTTTAAAAAACTATTTCTCAAAATACCTGATTTCCTGCAAGATTCCTCAGTACACCGTCCTTCCGTCCATCTGTCTATCTTCTCCATTCTCCTCCTTTGCCCATGTGTCCTTGTTCAGATTCAGTGTAATGTTCTCTCTTTCTAGTTAAATTATAGGTGGCATGAACTTTATTCAAAAGCTGTCATATTTACATCCAAATCCCACATTTATTTTTTTAATTTATTCTTTGAAATAGATCTTCATCTGGGAGTTTCCATCTCTCTCAGAAATGTCTTTATTTCATTCTCTTTATATGGACTTCAAACATTTATCTTCATTTAAATGTCACAAATACTATTTGATATATCGGGCCTTTTATAATAAAGAGAAAGAGTAGATGAAGGAAACATGTAGGGACACTCCTCCTCCGACGAGACCTTCATGTCTCTAACAGATTTCTTATACCAAAATCATTTTCAAGTTATTGTTTGAATTAAAATCTCTCATTATTTGCTTTCTTAAATGCTCTAACAGTGCAGACTTCTTGGCCTGGTGCATGGCTATAATATTCTTGGGTGTTTCAGTTATCTGCACTACCCTAAACAATATCACATCTCACTTGCTGGACAACTGAATTTTTCACTTATCCTGTGGTATTTATTCATTCTGTTTTCACCATGAAATATCCCTTGTATCTCCAGATATTAAATTAGTGAATCCATCCTCTGCTGGCTTCCTTCCATCCTTCTGTGCCTTTTATTTTATTTAAACAACATAGTCAAACAGATTGCAATCATCTGTTTACTTCAATTCAATTGGTTGTTTTCTATTTGTCTTTACATGCTCAGTACTCAGTGTGGCATGTGCCACAAATAATGTAAATCCATCGTTTGCCATGATTTTTACGAATTTATTTTTTTAATTTTAATTGTTGAAGATTGTGAGAGGGGCTCAAATATTTATTATCTCTTTTGACTTTGATTTCAACATGTCATTTATTCTTTTTTGTACTATATATCTACTCTATCTCCTGAACTAAGAAAACAGTGTATATATTACAGGAGCAGAATTCAAGTATGACTTTGAAGTATGAAGCCTAGTATGAAATGTATTTGGGAAAATTGATATCTGTCGTTGTTATTTTGCATGCCTTGCAATTGCATCTTTAAAAAATTCATCTTTTCCTTATAGCTAAGTAATAAAAATTGCAAATTCAAGCATTATTTGATGTTAAAATATAATGTTAATAATAACACATGTCTGAGCAATGGTGGCACATGCTCTTAATCCCAGCACTCAGGAAGCAGAGGCAGTTGGATCTCTGAGTTTTAGGATAGCCTAGTCTACAAAGAGAGTTCCAAGATAGCCAGAGATAAAATAACTTATGTTATAGGATGAATCTAAGAAGTGTATGTGTATATATATATATATGTGTGTGTGTGTGTATGTATATATGTGTATGTGTGTTGCGTGTGTGTCATGTGTATATATTTATTTTTACCGTTGAGTCCTAAGTAGTTCTATGTTGTAAATTTTCATATCTAAAAGACACTTAAGTATAGTAAGAGTTCCATAGAGTATCTGGTAAAGGGGATGGAAAGGCTGTGACTGTAAGATTCTTAGAAAAAAGTAGGTGTTTCTTGCCAGAACCTTGAAGCATAAGACAGAAATCTTATAATGAAATGTAAGTGTAGCTAGCTATTGATATTAATGATAATATCCAGTAATAATACTAACTACATAATGCTACTGTGTACCAGAAAGTAAAGGTTAATTTTTTTTTTGAGACTGCACAGTATAAAGGCCATGCTTTTTCTAGACTCAATCTCCTGGAATGTGAGTATCTGAATATCTGAAAACAATACCAAATCAAGACATGTTCAGCATGCTTTAGCTAATATAATAGAGATTAATTTTTTATTATATCATTTGATATTGCTACTTAAATTATCAGAGGTTTCTTATAATGCATTTTATTAGTTGTTTGATCTCGTGATATTTTATCATGAAACACTGCAAAAAGTTCTATATCGGTATTAATTATATAAGTATGGTTCTTGTAGTTCTCTGTGTGTGGAAATTATTTGAGTAGTATTGCTGCAAATATCATCCACCACAACTTTCTACAGTTCAACAAAATGCAATTTGATTTTCTTTCTTTTATCCATTTATTCTCTCTCTGTCTCTGTCTCTTTCTCTCTATCGTTTTCTCTAGAATGTGTGTGTGTGTGTGTGTGTGTGTGTGTCTGTTCAGTGTATTCTGTGAGCATGTTATTATGTGTTGACTACATGCAGTTCAGAAGTTGATAGGAATCATCCTGTATGGCTCTTTCGTCTCATTCCCACATGCTAGGGTTATCAATGAAACCTGGAAATGATCCACTTAGTTAGCAGCACAGTCTGCTCTGAAGATTCTAAGTCTTTGCAATCCACAGCTGGAATTACATGTGGGCTTCCATGCCCACCTCACATTTACATGGCTTCTGCTCAACTCTGATCTTCAACGCTTCTGTGACAAGTGATGTGACCAGTGAGACATCTCTTTAGCTCTCTAACTTTCTTTATACAGAAATAATTCTTTATATAATTCATTGCCATTCAAGATTGTGGTTTTTCTCTGCCATTGTAGCACATTCTGAAGGGCCCGTACAATCAGTCAGTGGATGAAGGATGGGGAATGGTGGATGTTCTGAATGTGAGATCAATTATTTGCTTTGACACTCTTACAGTCTGACTTTAATCATATGGTCATTTCAATAATACAGAATTGGAAGAGAGCTAGGAGATTGATGTGGAATTTATGTGGTAGAAACTTAATCCCTATGCAACACACTTGAGAACAAGAGTTTTGATTTTTGAGAGATGGCAGAAACAGGAGAATGTCTTGTGAATAGATCCCTGTCATTATCGCAGAAGTAAAGTCTGTATGAAAGCAGGCTGTCTGTCTCTCCTGCTTCCAGTTTGTGCTATCTTGTGCTCCTTCTCTTCGGCTCCCTGTTTGTGTTTCCTCCTCTGCAATATCCCCAGTGAGCTCCATCTGTCATGCTGTCTCTCTTGTTCTTACCCTGTTTTGGACCCTGATGCCATCTCCTCTGCTTCATCTCTGAGACTCTTGTGTGGACCCTCTCATGCATCCTCACCATGTCCTTCTGCCTGCTTTGTTTTGACTCAGCAAGAAAGTTCTTACAGGTAAAGTCTCTCAAGATGGGCCTCCTGAGCCTTCAGAACACTAATAAAATGGTACTGTCAATCACCTCTGCTATCTTATGTTTTATTTAGATTGAGAACATTCTCTTCAATAAAGGACTATCTTAATTTTCCAGCAAAATATACAAAATATGATTGAGGCAGTGGTAGCTGTGGATGGAGCTTAATAGTGGATAATGTCTTTAGTATATCCAAGGCTCTGAGTTATATTTACATGTATATACACAAATACACACACACACACACACACACACGCTCACAGAAAGAGAGAGAGAGAGAGAGAGAGAATATCCAAACTAGTGTAGGAAGTTAAAATACTCTTGTGAATATATACTATTTTGATTTAAATTTAGAAAGTGTGTGCTAATTTGTTTCCATTTTGATTTGGGGAAATTTTTAAGCGTTATTGTTAAAATACATGTATGTAGCTTGAATAATTTCTCATCTTTGATCAAATACCAATAAAATGGGACTATGTATTTTTTTCACTAATGTTAATATTAAAAAAAAACTGTTATGACTAATGGATATTTATGGGTGTTCTTGACAGAAAGCTCCAAACTGATGTTCCAAATGAGTAGAACTGGCAGCTAAACTTCTATAGAAAGCTTTACATGTTTAAAGATAGAATTCATTGACTCTGTTTCTGTAGCAGTGTCAAATTGTGCCAATTGAATGAGATGTTTTATAGTTTTATTTTACATATCTTAATAGAAATGGATAGGACAATTTCTTTTCTGCATGGTTTTAAATGAAGCATTTTAATTTAAAATGAGGATGATTTTTGTTCTAGGGTAATTTTAAATATACATTTTCTGTCCCTGATTATGCCTTTCAACTGCCCATATTCTTAAGGCAGATATAAAATATCATATATTTAAATTGTGCAGATTTTTACTTTATTTAGTGACAGAAATCTGAAAATTATGAACAGCAACTATCATTGATGTATTTGCCATTTAAAATTAACTGATTTTTCTATTTTGAATAGAAATAATTACTGCTGAAAGTGTATTTTAAATGGAATACTTTAAGCTGTAACTAATTTTGATGTTTGGTTGAGACACTTATTTTTAAGTTTTATGTTCTTGACAGAATATTGCCTAATTTATAGCTGCTTAAATACCTTTACATCTCTATATAATTGTCTTCTGGAAAAAAGAGCATCCCAAATTAATATAATAATTTTGCCTATACTCTGACATATTATATGCTAGTTTCTACTTTTCAAAAATTGTTACACATTCTCTTCTTTATGAACAATGCATAATTTCAAATGTACAGTGTCCCCATAGACTCTAAATGATGAACTATAGTTGATCATTCTCTTCATAGCTTCAATATACAGAACTTCCAGTGTTTTGCTAAGGCACACATACTTCCAGTTAATAATGCAAGACAGTCTTACAAATATAATGTTAATTTGGTTATCATTTACAGCAAAGAGTTAGACAAAGGTGTAGTACAAAATTTATATTTTTCAAGTGCCATCAAGAAATCAAGCTAAATGGTATTTCTTTTTGTTATTTATTATTAAACTTTATTAGGGGTTATCATAGATTTACATGCTATTGTGTAAAATAATATGGACACATGCTCTCTTTTAGGGGAGCAAGTTTTCCCCATGTTTATATGCTACAGAAATGTGATGCAATATCAATAAATTTTCCACAAGAAAAACTCATTACCTCATTGTTTCTTTTAGAATTTCACTAACATTTTGACAGACCCTGATATATGGAAATTCATGTTCTCGCCATTCTAGAGGCCAGAAGTCTGAAATCAAGGTAATAGTGGTGATGTTCTCCATTCAAAGCCTTGAGAAGGAAATCCTTTGTCCACTCTAGCTTCTGATGGATCCAGGTAAGGCTTGTGGCTGAGAAGGCTCCTTCTCTGCAACTGTTTTCTTATTGTTCTTCCCTTCCTGCTCGCGAAAGGACACTAATGGATTTGGGGTACACTATGATGATATAATGACTTCGTTTGGAGGTATTTAATTGCATCTGTAAACCTTATTACCAAGTGAGTTTGTCATAACCTCAGGGAACAGAGTGCTCATTTTGGTTTAGAGGGTATTACTACTCATCCTCTTGTTGGCTCTTTATAATAATATATTTGATGCAACTATCTATTCTTTTTTTTGTTGTTGTTGTTTTTTTGTTGTTGTTTTTTTCGAGACAGGGTTTCTCTGTGTAGCTTTGCACCTTTCCTGGAGCTCACTTGGTAGCCCAGGCTGGCCTCGAACTCACAGAGATCCGCCTGCCTCTGCCTCCCAAGTGCTGGGATTAAAGGCGTGAGCCACCACGCCCGGCACAACTATCTATTCTTATCCATAACAACCACTAGCATGTTTTATATTCAGTAATTTTGTGATGAAAATGGTATTATGTATGTGGAATCAAAAAGTATGTAACGTTTAGGATTGATTTTTTTTCACATAGATTGGAATTCTCTATAAATACATTCAGGCTGTTGTACATATCAATAATTAATTTCTATTTTAATGACTTGAATAGTAGGTCGTGCTAAGGTTGGAATACACTTTGTTTAATCATGTTCACTTAAGCGTGTCTGTGCACTTCAAAACTGTGGATAAATGAATACATTAACATAAACATTTGTATACAGATTTCTGTTTGAACCCAAGTCTTTATTTCCCTGAGAATTCAATGACAGTGTTCAGAAAACTATTTAAAAGCTATCATCACATAGAAAATACAGATGTGATTTATGAGAAAATCCATGTTCATTATCTTCAAATTTTCTTTATCCTTAGAGAATTTCGCAGTTACTACAAATACAAAACATTATTTACTTTCATTTAAGAGCACATGCAAATGTACATATTTTAAAGTACTGTTTTTCTCTTTTTGCAAAAGAAATGTATATTGTGCATCTTTGCTCAATGTATCATATTCCCCACTCATCCATTTTGCTTTGGATGTACTTATCTCACTCTACCGCTGTGCGCAAAGTCGTCATTAATTCCTTCATTTTACACGATGCTCACAGTGTGGGAATGTTCAATGTGGTCCTTGTGCTTGGAGTCGTCATGCTGACGGCAGAATTTCTCTAGATGCCACTAGATTCAGCTGTGTTTTTTATTTACTTTTCTAGAAAGAAGCAAACCTGTATGCAACCCCTAGGATAACAGATCAGAAACTAATTTGAACATGGTGATGAGAGTGGAGAGCTTGTACCAGGAGGCATACCAAAGTCTTATCTAGGTAGTGGATAAAGGAGATGCAAGGCTGAGCAAGTTCAAAGAGGCAAATCCCTACCCCAGTTACAGACAGGGCATAACATGCAGAACCATATTTAGAGTTTCTTCCTTGAACAATACTGATTGTCCAGTATAAAAAACTCTTTACATTTCCAATTATTTTTAAAAACAATACATATGATCTTTCATCTCTCTGTGCCAGTTTTCTCTTCTCTTTATCTCATTCTACAGCCTTCGTTTTCTCAAATACTGACCTTATACAAATAATCTTTTGAAAACATGCATGCTTTTATACTTCCTATTAATATACCAGGGAAGATGTTCTAGTGTGATGTGACCATTGCAACAGCCACCTGGCAACCTTGCCCAGAGATCTGAGGAATGCTCAGTACGATATGTTTGCAATGAAGTCTCTCCCCACCTCTTTCCTTTATCCCCCCGCCCTTCCTCTTCCACTTGTAGTACTAGGCAAAATAAACCCAGATCTTTAAGGCCAGGATTCCACCTCTGAACTGTGGTCTCAGCCTGAAGCCTTGCTCTGTAAATTATAAATACAGTCAACACCAGTGTGGAAATGGAACATTAGAATGTTCTCCATGGATTTATTGTGTTCACATCCCTAGTCATTTAAACGAAGTAAAATTATACTCTGTTATACCGTTCTGGAATTGCTTTTGGCTTAAAAACAATTATTTTCTGTGTAAGTCTTAAACTTTTAATGGAACAATATAAACATTTGAAAAGTATAGGATAAATTTTTACAACAAAATTTTTACCTTTATGTAGTCTTAAGTACTTTAATTTTAGAGAAACTTTGGTATAAATGTATCATTCCCAGAAAACAGAAAGGCTAACTGCAGATTTTCACCTATCCCTGTATTCCTCCAAATCCAACCCCCCCAGGTTCATCCCTAGCTCTGTGGCAGTCCAATTGCTAAGGCTACTCTCAGCCCTGCCTCCATCGCCAGTGGATCACACAGATCTCTCTCCCCCTCCTACACCCTCCCCCCCCCGTCATTCATTGCTTTATAATAACCCACAACTCCACCAGGCACCCCGGGAGCGGACAGGCCACTCTGGCCATAAAAGCAGTTAGGTTAACTGCGGATCCTTACCTCTCCCTCTGCTCTTCCAAAAGCAAGGCCCCAGTCTTATCCTCATCTCTGTAGCAAATCACCTGCTGGGTCTTCCTTTTCCTCTCCTGCTCCCCCCCACCACCTCCAGTACATCACACAGAACTTCTCCTCTAAATCATTCTCAGTCCACTGACTCCTTGTCTTCCAACCTCAAACCCTAGCAGACACGTGACTGAACCCACAGACCACCCCAACCAGGAAAGCAGGTAGGCTAACCAAACTTCTTCACCCTTCCCTCAGCTCCAAATCCAGTCGACCAGTTTCATCCCCAGTAAGCAGCACAGCAGACCACCTGCTGAGACCCTCCCCACCCTGCCCCTGACTCCATCGAACACATAGATCTCCCCCTCCTCACTTTTCACCCCATTCAGTGTGTTATCCTAGCCCCAAAACCTAGCAGGCATTCATCACGAACCCACAGTTCACCCCAAACACGGAAGCTCTAGGCTAACTGCTGATCTTCATCTCTCCCTCCATTCCTCCAAGTCTAATGAGCCAGTCACACACCTAGCTTTACAGCAGACTACATGATTCGCCCTTTCTACTCTCTCGACCTCTGTTCCCAGGGATTAGGCTAATCGTGGTAGAATAGCCTGTTTTCTTCCTTCCTATGGAATCATTTATCTCTCCTCTAGCCCATCCCCATTTTTAAGTGTCAGCCCCCAATATCCAAAAACACATGTTGCCTGATACCCATACAGGCTATACTTTCCTATCAGGATCTGAGAAGAATCTAGTTAATGTTCTTTATGTTTCTTGTATCTTGTTAGGCAACTGCTTGCTTAAGTTAGGGAAATTTTCAGTGATTTTGTTGAAATTATTCTCTGTGCCTTTTCCTGGATTCCTTCTCCTCCTCCTTCTATTTCTATTATTTTTGGATTTGTTCTTTTCTTAGTGTTCCAAATTTCCTGTCTTTTTCCTACCAAAGTTGTTTCAGACTTAACATTTTCTTTGACCTAACTATCTATTTCTTCTATTGTATCTTCAATGCCTGACATTCTCTCTTCCATTTCTTGCAGTCTGTTGGTGATGCTTAGGTCTGAGAATCCTGTTCAAGTTCCTAATTTTTTTACTTCTAGATTTTGTTAAGTTTGGGTTTTCTTTAATGATTCTGTTTCTGTTTTCAAGTCTTGAGCTTTTTCATTCATTTCCTTCCACTGCTTGTGTTTTCATAGGTTTCTTTAAGAGATTTATTTATTTCCTCTTTAAGAACTTCTATCATATTCATAAAGGCTGTTTTAAAGTTTTTGTCTTGTGCTTCTGCCATGTTGGATTATTAAGGGACTGTTTAGAATTGATGATACAATTGATGGCCTTTAGTGCAGACACACTTTTTTTCTGGCTGCTATTCATTGTGATTTTATGCTGCCATTAGGCATCTGGGATTGGGAAGAATGGAATTCTAGGTGCAGATACCTAGCCTTGTCAGCCTTGTTTTTGTTCTGTGGGTGTTTTGTTCTTTTATTTCTTTTGCTGCCTCTGCTTCATAGGTTGCAGTCTACCATAGCCTGACAGCTTTCTCTAAGCTTGGAAACATGGAGGACTCCCTCCTCCCAACAAAAGCTGCCTGCTCTCTACCCAGCTTTTTCTGGAGGATGTCTCTAAGGACAAGATGGCTGACTTATCTCAAGAGTGACCCTTGATACAGTTCCCTGCAAATGCTCTTCCCTGATGACCCACATGGTAATTAGGAAAGTTCTCTAGCCATTTTGATAAGGCTGTGTTTCCACTAATCTACCTATATAATAGGAGTGTGCCACTTAATGCAAACTAGGGTTTGTCCTCAGGCTTCCCAATCCTATATATTTCTTATACCCTGGAATAAAGTTGATCCGAATCACTGAAGTCTGTTACCTGGAGGGCTATCTCTATCATACCTGCTGTCCTAACCCTGTTCCCTGATTCTGCTTCCTCCACCCTCATGGACCAATGCAGCCAAAGATCCTAAGGAAGAAAAGCAAAACATCAGCTTTCCAGAGAAAAACTAAACAGAAATAAAGGAGGTAACTGATGTTATAAACCAAATGCACTTAAAAGATATTTACAGAACATTTCACAATATGATATGCCAACTTCTCAGCACCTCGTGTAACTGTCTCCAAAATTGACACTTACTTGGACACAAAGCAAATCTCAAAAGATAGTAGACAACTGAAGTAATATCCTGCATCCTATCTGATTAACAAGAATTAAAGCTTGACATCAACAACAGAATAAACAACAAAAAGCTTATAAATCATGGAAAATGAACAACTCACTACTGAATGAAGACATAAACTGAGAAAGACATAAAGACTTTCTAGAATGTAATGACAATGAATATACAAAAAAATACTTAAACTTAGTAGATGCAATGAAGTTGGTTCATAGAACTAAGTGTCCACATTAAAAACAAACAAAAAATTTGAGAGGTCTCATATCAGTAATTTAACAGCGCGCGCGCGCTCACACACACACACACACACACACACACACACACACACACACACACACGAAAGCGCTAGAACAACAAGAAAAAAACAACAAAAAGGAGTACACAGAAAGAAATAATCAAACTAAAGACTGAAATCAATCAAATAGAAACAACAAACAAACAAAACCTATACAAACAACAATGAAAGAAATAGTGTTTTGAGAGTTTCAATAAGACAAGGTTGTCCACCCTTTTTTCACCTGTTCATTAAAGTACACATGACAAATGAACTAAGAAAGAAATCAGTGAAACAAAATCATTCGCAATAGCTTCAAATAATATAAAACATCTGGGAGTAACTGAAAGATTTTATATAAAAACTTTAAGACATTTAAAAGAGAAACTGAAGAAGATATCAGAAGATGGAAAGACCTCCAATGCTCATGGATGGATAGAATTCATACAGTAAAAATGGCCAACCTACCAAAAGTAATCTAGAAATTCATTCCCATCAAAATTACAACACAATTCTTCACATCATCTTTCCATGGAAACACAATAAAACCAGGATACCTAAAATTATATAATAATAAATGTACTTTGGGATGTATCTCCATCCATAATATTAATAAAAAGCATGTGGTATTGACTCCAGAACAGAAATCTTGAAGGATATAATCAAATTTAACACCCAGACATATATCCTCACACCTAATGACATGTGATTATAAATATATACCTGTATAAAATACATATATATTATACATATTAAATATATGAAAATATATACATATATTTATACTGTGTATGCCTAAATATATATGCCATATATATCAGAAACATACATTTGTAAAAAAGAAAGCATCTTCAACAACTGGTTCTGGTCAAACTGAATGTCTGCATGTAAAACAATCCAAGTAGATCCATACATGTCAACCTGTGTAAAAGTTAACTACTAATGAACCAAATTCCTCAATATAAAACTAGACACACTGACACCCTGAACCTGATAGAAGAGTAAGTTGGGGATAGCTTTGGACTCATTGGCACAGGAATAAAAAAAACAAAACAAAAACTTTCTGAACAGAACACCATTAGTACAGGCACTAAGATCTACAAATAACAAGTGGGACTGTGTGAAACTGAAAAGCACATATTGACAGTCTACATAATGGAAAAGGATTTTTACCAACTGAACATCCAATATGAATCCAATATCTAAAACATATAAAGAACTCAAAATCTTAGATGCCAAGAAAACAAAAAAATTATGTTTCTTATGCCTTCTCTTGGGATCTTTTCCTTCTGTTTCTTTTGTCCAATTCCAATGTATTATTTTGTGTTTATTATATTATATTTATTATATTATATTATATTATATTATATTATATTATATTATATTATATTATATTATATTATATTATATTATATTATGTTGTGTTGTGTTGTGTTGTGTTGTGTTGTGTTGTGTCGTGTCTTGTCGTGTCGTGTCATGTCATATCATATCATATTATATTATAATCTTGTAGAAGCCTGTTCGTCTCCATGAGAGACAGAAAGGGAGTGGACTTGGATGGAAGGGAAGTAGTGAGAAATTGGGAGGAGTTGAAGGAGGAAAAACACAGTCAGGATACATATGCAAGAAAAACTCTCTTTTCAATAAAAAGAAAAGTTAAAAAGAAAAAAAAAGATTGAATTGTTTGCCTCCATGTGTAGTGGAGAAAAAAAAGTTTCTTATCTACTTACATCTTTCAGTACTCAAACATAAAAATTGTCAATTTCTCATGTGTTCTTATTGAAATCTTTTACTGCATGTCTGTATGCAGTACTGTAATTACCTGGGTAGTGTCCATTAATTTTTATAATTGTAAATCAACGTAAAATAAACTTTTTGATATTAGTTTTATAACTATGATAAAAATCTCCTTGACTTTCTTACTTTTTATAACTTTACAGTTTCTAAATTTTTTATAATTTAATTGCATTCAGTATAAAAGGACTTTTTTTTTTTGTTTTGTTTTGTTTTGTTTTTCAAGACAGGGTTTCTCTGTGTAGTTTTGTGCCTTTCCTGGAACTCGCTTTGGAGACCAGGCTGGCCTCGAACTCACAGAGATCCACCTGGCTCTGTCTCCAGAGTGCTGGGATTAAAGGCGTGGGCCACCACTGCCCGGCTAAAAGTCCTTTTAAAGGTCAGAAAAAAAGGCCCTTGCATAATAGAATTAAAAGTTGACCTTGGTGAAAATGATTTCTTTGCTTGGGAATATCTTGGTTTGAACTTTTTCAGGCAGATGCAGAAGGAAAAAAGATAGCCACAAGGAAAAGTGAAGAATGGGGCATTCATTAGAAAAGATTTTCCTTACAATTGAATGAAGGAACTGCCTCCCCTTTTCACGTGAGTAAGGCATTGACCACGGTATGAGGGAGAGGATTAAGATACAGGGTCCCTCTTCAGTACCAAAGTAAAAATAGGGGATACAAATAATACTGCAGGTAAGTGAAAGAAACATTTTTCCTCATTATTATGACAAATATGATGCTTAACATATTTTATAACTATGTGGCGTATTTTACCATTATAATAAGAGGTGTAACTTCTTGTGAAACAGAAAACTTATTGTTTTATGGATTGACTTTATAGGTAATTTATATAACTCAAATATTATATTAAGAGTGTGTCAAAGTAACTGTTAAGTATACGCTTTACCTCAAATTGGCTGTAGTGATCAGAAATACTTTAATTCCTCTAACCAGCTTGTCAATAGCAAGTGGAAAATTTTATTTACTAATATAGCCATGAGGTAAAGAGCTCTTAAATTTTGCCTTCTTCAACAATGCAAGTTAAAATAACTAAATTACTAGAATGTGTTCTAGTAGACACATTTTCTAAGTGAATATATTTTTATTTGTGTTGTCTCCATCTTCTAAATAGTGCATTGAAATCATTGGAGACTTGCTTTTCACATCCTTTCAAAGAGCTCTCCATGCGCCTCTCAGCGTATAGCTCCCATGAATGACTTTATTCAATCAGCCTGCCCCATAGGCTAAACAGAGTTGAGGGGAAGGTGCCTTCGTTTTGATTGAGTTCTCCTTTACTAGGCAAAGCCTTGTTGTTTTTGTACTCTTCACTTGGCTTCCAGCGGCTCTCCCCATAGATTGCTGTGAGTGCACTGCCAGGGGCCTGAGATCCCTGCCAGGAGGAGATCAAACCTCCCTCAACAGGAATTCTTCAAGGCAGGTCAAGCCAGGTTCTGAACAGAAAACCCAGGCTACATCCCATACAATGTTATTTCTCATTTGGAATTCTTTTCTTTCCCTTGTCTTCATCTCTGAACACCAACTTCTAAGTAGTTCTACTTAGTGTGTTTCCAAATGGTGAAGCAGGCTGCATTGCAAAAGGCTAGCTGGAGCCTGAAGGGGTGAATAGGAAGTGGGGTGTCTTTAGGTGACAAGAGCCTTCTCCACAGGTTAGTGTTGTAAAATGGAACAGAATCCCCATGTCAGCAAGAATAAACTGAGGTAAATTCCACATCAAGAAATAATTTAACAGCACTAAAAATCATAACTATAGAAATTTTAATACAATAGTTGAAATCACAGCTTACCAGTTTACATGTTCGCATTACACATGTGGCCACGTCCATTTTAAGCATTTCTTCTACTTCCCCAACTATTGTTGGTCAGTATCCCTGGCATTGGTACCTGCACATCATTTGCCCAGCTCTAGGGAAACACTTCAGGCAATACCTTCCGCAGGTATCTCAAGTATATAAACAACAACTCACTTGGGAGAATTGCACTGTCAACTTAATAAGAAATGAACCACCTCATAATTTTCATAACTCTTGTGCAGCCAGTAAGAATATAAATTCATTAAGAACTTAAATAGAACTTACTTATATCCCCTGAAAGAAAAGCTAGTTGCCTTATGCCATACTGTGCTTTTTTCTAATTGCATTACATTTTTATCCTATCTCTGTGTTACCACACCAATGCACACATCTTTTTGATTGGATAGAGGAGGAAAGAAGGAAGCTAAAATGCTAAAATTTTAAAAGCTATCATTTCCTTTTAATTTTGAGTTTGCTAGTTTTATTTTATTACTTAAATTTATTTATTTGTTTTGGTTTGTTTGTTTTATTTTTCATTTACTTATGTGTCTGTCTGTGAGACTGCATAGGTTCTTGTGCATCATGTGTATTCCCAGGCCTGAGGATGCCAAAAGATTGTGTTGGAACCCTGGAACTTGATTTACAGGCACTTGTAAGTCATTTTATAGATGCTCTGAATGGCCCCTGTGTCCTCACTGAGAGCAGTAAGTGCTGCTAATCCCTGAGCAATCTCCCCAGCTCCTCATTTTCCTTTAAAACACTCTCTCTATATATATATGTCAAGTAAAAGTACAGATAGTTTTCATAAAAATCTTTAAATAAACAAAACTCGAAGTATAATAATGTTCAAAGAATGTTATAGTTTTCTAATTTCATTCACTCATCAAGAATAAGCAATCTTAAGTACATTGCCTCATAGAAAGCAACGCCTTATATAAATTGATCCTGCAGTGAAATTTTAACACTATTTCAGACTTCACCATCATGCCTGTAATAACAGACAGATTGTCTTAATCAAAGGTTGTAGGAAAATAAAACTGAGTTTCTATTGAAAAGGCAGTTGGCTCAAAACATATCTTCAAAACAAACCAGAGAGAATTCACTTTTATTACACATGCTCCTTGTAAATAGTTTGATCAATATTCACAAAAATTCATCTTATATCTGGTTCATTATGATTATGAGCAGTATATGTTTTGGATGCTCTTCTTGTTTTCAAAAGAGCAATATAGTCACAAGGAATATAATAATATTTGATCTCTAGAAAGTATATTTTATAATCTTAAAATCAAATGAGTGTTTGAAAATTACAGATGCATTTAAAGTTAACTGTATTAAAGAAATTATATACTTACTTAACCATATTTATGCTACAGCACATTCATTTGTGGACAGTGTGTTAAGAACTAGTGTTTTGCTTAAGTTTATTCTTGCATGTTTGTAGAACACAATTTGACTTAAAATTAGTGTGACATGGAATTTTGAATGAAGTTAAAGATTAGATTCTTGGTTTTTGTGTGTAAAGTTTGCATCAGATCTTTCACAAAATATCTAATATCTTGAGTAAATTGAAATTTATAAGTGACAATTACTTTGATTTTAATGTAATAAGATATTTAATTATGAAATCATTTTTAAATATGGTAGCCTAAAAAATAATAACATTTCCATTAAGTATTTGATTGTGAAATTAAAAGAAATGTTCATGTACACCTAATATATAAGTTTTTAAATATGTATAGATAAATCACGTGTCTTTATAATGCAATTATAGCTTCTTCAAAATAGTACATATGATAATCTAATTTTCATTTTTTTCTTTATTTAATTTTTGGTAGATTTTTTTAATACTTTATTATTTTTTTTTCATTTATTTTACATACCAACCACAGTTTCCCCTCCCTCTACTCCTCTAGTTCTCTCCACCCTCCTCCCATCTACTCCCACCTCCCCTTTCTCCTCCATCTCCATTCAGAAATGGGCAGGCCTCCCATGGGAATCCACAAAGCATGGCACATCAAGTTGAGGCAAACTCCTCCCTTGCATCACGACTGGCAAGGCATCCAAGCATAAGGAACAGGTTCCGAAAAGCCAGCCGAAGCACCAGGGACAGTTCCTGATCCTCCTGCTAGGAGCCCCCCAAACAGATTAATCTATACAACTTTCACTCACATACAGAGGGCCTAAGTGGTCCCATGCACGTTCCTTTGCTGTTGGCCCATAGTCCCTGAGCTCCCCTAAGAGCTCAAGTCAGCTGTCTCTGATGGTTCCCCCTCATGACCTTGACCACCCCCCATCTCAGATAATCTAATATTCCATTGATTGAAGAATCATTTTTCTGTAGTTATGGGAAAACATTTAAAGAAAAATACACCTCTGGATTACTTTCATTCCTTTATCTTAGTAAATACACACTTTCATATCAAGGTTAAGACAATTTAAAATATTTACTATAATTTAAGGAAAACATTTTTATTGAATGAAATATATCCCAGAGCTAGGCCTGAGATATTTCCCTATAAATTGTGATTACAGAGACCTCAAATGTTTCCCAAACAATGAAATCTACTGTCAGTTCTTTTTTTTTTTTCTTCTTCTTCTTCTTCTCTGCCTTCCTCCCACAAATATGATAAGACCCTATTTATGAAGATAACACACACTCTTGTTTCAGGACATAGAGATATACTTCTGGAACTGAGCTGGAGGCTTCCTTCCTGCAGGCTAGCTTTTTCATTATCACCAAAAGTACTATGCACAGTTCTGGGGAAGAAAAGTCATCAGTAGATTTCCTCAGTGGTGGACCCCAAAAACTACAATACTGATCTGCCTATCAGAGTACACCAATGACTCCATGGTGACATACCAGATTTAATTCAGGTAACAATAGATTTCTGTTTGCATTTGAGGCCAGTTCCACAGGAGAGAATCCACATCTGAGAGTGTAAACCTGATTGATGTGACTTGTAGGGGACTTCATGAGTTCCAGTGGGGACCACGCTAGTATTGTTTTGTTACACAGACATGCCAAACTGACTTCTATGTGTTCTCTATAACCCAGACCACTGCTCTTTTCAACTTTGTTCAAAAAAACTCCCCTTTTCAGTGAATACTAGTTCGTAACTTGCCAGTTATATGAAAAAAAAAAAATACTGTTGATTCCTTATCTCTAAATGGGATCACTGTATCTGCCCCAAGTACAAAGACTCCAGGGAATATTGATGAAGATTGATAGAAAAGAATGCTAGTTCTGGAGGATGAGGATGAACTCTGTGAATCATGGGTGTCTAGACATGATCTGACCATTGCTGCATTAATGAACACACAGCAGCTGCGTTCCCCTGCACAAAATCTACAGAAGATCAAGCCTGCCAGCATTCCACGGTAGATGGCCCCAGCTCTAGCTGAGGAACTATTGGCAGTTAGTAGGTCCCAGAGGAGAGGAGTGATTCTTCTTCTAATGGTTTTTATTCCGTCATATGTGATCATGTTCCAGTAAATAACTCCACACTCATGCTCATGAAAGCAACCCTAATTAAACTCAGTGAGTCATAAACATAAAATATGTCATGAAAGTAAGAGGGGCATTTTTTGGAAGATGAAAGGTACATATGGCTTTGCAAGGGGAAAAGAGAAGTTGATGGGGATGGGTTTGTATGATCATGATACATTATATGCATCTATGAAATTTTCTTATCATAATATCTTAATGCATATAAAAAGTGTATCTTGATCATATTCATCCCCATCGTTCCACTTCCAACTCCTCTAGGGACACTCCTACAAAAGTCCTTCACAACTTTATGTTCTCTTCTAGAATGCATTGCTATTATTATTGTTGTTATTTTGAATTCACTGAGTTTGATTAATGCTGTTCATTTAGTGTTTTGGAAGGGATCACTCATTAAGGAATGTGCAACATACTACTGGCCATGCCACAAAGAATAGAGATTCTCCCTCTCCCAGCTATCATCTAGGATTGCCAGAAGTCCCTCACCCATCCATGCCAGGAATTTTAATTGGCTTGATCTTGGGCAGGAAACCACATCTGCTCTTAGTTGACATGAACAAATAGCCATGTACTGACAATAGAAAGCATTTCCCAGCTCTCCACTCCACTCCATCCATGGGCTCTTTCATTCTTCTCACCTTCTTTCCCAAAGATATTCCCTGAACCCTGAGATGCAATGCAGAATGATAAAGATATCCCTCTAAAGCTGAGGACTCCTAGTCTATTATTCTCAGCATTTTGAACAAATATGAGTATCTGAATTAGAAAGAGCGTCTGTCAATATATGGCTCAGTAATTATGGTATGTAACCAGAATTTGTAAAATAGTTTCCAAAGCTAAGAGAAAAATCTAAGATACAGAAGAAGTACTATTTCCCCCCCACAGGAGATAGCCAATTTATAGGGTGTATATACACAGTAAATACCAGAGGATTAAAAACAATTTTGAAGTTGAGTGTTATGGCTCACACCTGTAATCATAGTACTTAGGATACTGAGGCAGGATGATAGCCACAAGCTTGAGCCAATCATGAGGCAAAGAATTAGTTCACAGCCAGCCTGAACTACTGAAAGCCTATCTGAACAAAAGTAAGCTATAGCACAATCAAAAGCAAAAGTAAACAGGAGCCTGAGTGAAAAGAATGAACTGTGAAAAATCTTTCTGTTTGATAACCCTTTTATAAGTGATAGCCTTCTTATTGCCTGTATGTATTATTGAAAATTATGTTTGAAAATGTCAAAATAAATCTGACTTAAACTCAAACAGAAGATATTTACTAGAAATATTTAATTCAAGATATTTTATTCAAATATTTAGTCATTATTTATTCATTATCTCTGTCTCTCTTCCTGTGTGTGTGTGTGTGTGTGTGTGTGTGTGTGTGTGTGTGTGTGTGTGTTGATGAAGGTTAAATCAGACACACATGTCACGGTTTATACATGGAGGTCAGACTAAAAACCAGAAATATTGGTCATTGCTATCCTGACTCACCAATTATTTAAAATATCCTGAGTTATTATTTTTCAAGTACAGCATCAAGTTTGTGTATATGTTGTTGCCTGTTGATAGTCTAAAAATCCCATTATCAAGAAAGGATATTTTCTTTGTAAGAGACAATAGTATATTTCTAAAGATAAGATAATATATATATATATATATATATTTATATATGGATATGTAACCTTACTAGAAAAGCAATAATAACTTAAAATAAATATATGCAAGTACATTTGGCTTCTAAACCATTTAATCAATTATCTTACCAAAGCTTAAAACAATCTATATTGTAACTGCATCCTTAATGTTGTGACTTTCATGTTAGGTGTTAAAAGTAATTAAAAGGAAAGTAGTGAAAATCAGAAAGCCTGCAGAGGAATTTTTTTTTAAAAAAATATGTGAGCTGTGATAAAAACATAAACATTGTAATGATGCAGTTTGAGCTGTGGTCTGAGACTCTTCAACTAATATGACCTGAATAAATGTGAAATTAAGATTTTCCTCACACCTTGGGCAGTCTCATTTGACATATTATAAATGGGTAGACCAGATGGTGTTTGAGCAAACAATCAGTTTTTATTGCAAACCTGTCTTCTGTAACACACACATACAACACAAGGCTGCTGAGCTACAAACTCTGCTGGAATAATGATAGGAAATAAAACTACAATACACTGTGTTTTCATTAGCGAGCTGACTACCTTATTTGACATAAAATATAATATCTAAAAGAACTAAACTGTTTCAAATAATCTCCAACATTTTATTAAAATACTCACTGTTAAAGCACACACAAATAACTCAATCTCAGAGTCTCTGAATGATAGACATACAAGAAGATTTCATGTTCATTTTCATATTTTTACAATGGTTGGTAGCCATATGACTTCGCTAATAATCTAGCTGAGGCTCCATAAATTAGTGATTCTGTATAATATAGAAACTGTGCATAAATCTGTTTTGCTTCGTAGGTACAAGGGGTACTGGGCGGACACTCATACAAGAACATGGGTACAAATACTACACCTTTGAATTAATCTCTTTTTTTCTAGTCAGATTTATTTTGATTTTCAGTTCTATGCATTCACCTCTGAAATGGGCACTAACATAATGATTGAATCCACTCTCTACTGTGGTGATATTGTGTTCCCCAAAATATTGTGCACCCTAATAAACTTATCTGGGGTCAGAGAACAGAACAACCACTAAATATAGAGGCCAGAAAATGGTGGCACACACACCTTTAATCCTAGCATAACAGAGGCAGAGATCGGTCTGGATCTCTGTGAGTTCAAGGCCACATTGGAAACAGCCAGGAGTGGTAATAAGAGCCTTTAACCCCATGAAGTGATGGCAGAATGCAGAAAGGTATATAAGGCGTGAAAACCAGGAACTAGAGCTGGTTAAGATTTTAGGCTTTTAGAAGCAGTTCAGTTAAGGTCATTTGGATGAGGACTCCGGAGGCTTCCAGTCTGAGGAAACAGGATCAGCTGAGGAATTGGCAAGGTGAAGAAGCTGTGGCTTGTTCAGCTTCTCTGATCTTCCAGTTTACTGGCTTCAGATTTGATTTTATTAATAAGACCTTTTAAGATTTGTGCTACACTCTACCCTAAAAAATCCAAAAGTACTTTACCATTGACTAAATAATATATACATATACTCCAGAGTTGGAAACAACTGAAAAAACTAAAATCTATGTCATAATTTCCAAAGATGTCTGTTCAACAAATAGTACCTATGAAACCTTTGGCTTTGAGTCTGTATCTTTACTATATATTTTCTCTAATCAAAGAGAGTAAAAAATGTACAATTTTATTTATATTGTTGTTTCAGATATTGTTTCTGTGGTTGTTTTGTAATATTTAAATATATATATATATAGTGTGTGTATATTGTTCATCTTTAAATGTTTATAGTCATTGTATTGATATAAGGACTATCCACATTAATATTATCTTTCATTAATAGAATATTACCTAGAATTAACTAGATAGGATCATAATATAGTTTTGTTCACTGGAAGTATAAATTAAACAATTAATCAACAAATTATACATTTAAATAAATTAATTCAAGTACTATTTCATTTTGTTTAGAATCTGAATATATTTTCTGGGTTCATGATCAATTAAAATGATATCTCATTTTCTCTCTTTTCTGGAGTATAATGTTAAAGATGGCCATGGATCTCTTCCTTATGTATTCAGGATAAAATCTTGATATGCTTCTTCTCATTCTGTCACTAAAGGGACTTCAGCTTGTTTAATAGCTGATCGGGTACATTTAGGGTAGTATGAGTATACACTGGTATTTGTCCTTATATTTGAGACTCTGGTAACTTCTTTCCTCCCTGAAACTAGAGATGTCAAATAATTTTTGTAGTTATTATGGTTTTGTTGTTGTTGTTGTTGTGGTGGTGGTGGTGGTGGTGTGTGTGTGTTTTAATGTGCTACACTGTGGGACATACCTTACCTGAGCATCATGGTCTCCACTGAGGGGTTCTGCCTTACCTCAGCCAGAGTTGTTGAATCATTTGAACATTGTCCGAATCCTTGGAAACCGTGAGTCTACATAAATGTTTGTTCTCTTAAGTCATTATTTCAATCAAGCCTTTTAGTCCAGTAAAAATATAACACAGAAAAAGAAATGGAGCTATGGTTAAAGCATCATAGCATGTAGTTCAGAAGACTTTTGAAAGTATTTGGTAAACTTAGAAGATACACCCTACATGTATACACAACTAGATACACCCTAGAATGCTGTAAATATTGTTTAATAGGCAATCCTGGTCAGACTCCAGAGGGCAAAGTGCCAGTAAGTTAAGTATATGAACATGTTAAGTATGGTCTTTTAAGATATGTTATATAAGAATGAACACTCTATTCGGGATTGGGCTAGAAGCCATTAGATTACATTGTGGCAAAACCTGGATTTACTATGGTAAATTCTGTCTGAATTTCATGGGAGGCTAAAATCCAAGAGAAGAACTTATAAGGAACCTCAGCTTGGGGTATGGTGAGGATGTTGGTCACTGTTTTAGGCATTTTTTTTAATCCAGTGGTTAAAAGAGGAAGTTTGACTATTTGAAAATCTGAATTAAAATGAATTTTGAGGTACTTTAAAGCTGAAGCCACAGAAGTTTGGACTGTTTAAAATGTTAGCACTATTGAGAGTAAACCAAGCCCTCAGACCTTAGCACAGCTGACTCCCATGGTGAAAGTATGATTCTGGACATAAAACTCAGCATGAAGATAGCACCACCTGCCAAAATGAAAGCAAGGACCTAAGCTATCGAAATGCATAGTTCTGGGAAAGTCTCTAAATGTATTAACCTTGTGTTTTGCCTTCTGTGGTTCTGCTTCTGAATGCTTTGTGCTTAAAAGCTCATCCTGAGAAAAGCTAAGGTCTGCAGTGGGATTCAGGACACAGTGGGATTCAGGATACTTGATATACTTGCTGGTTGGCTAATGGAGGCTTTCTATTGGTTTAAACCCATGTCCAAGTAATCTTTTGTGGTGGATAACCTACATGACTTTGCTCAGGCATAATGGGAAGAATGCTTGGTTGTTTCTCAGTTGGCCTAAACTCATCCATCAGAGGCTCTTCGGCATCCAGGTTTCAACTCATTTGAAAGACTGCTTTGAGAAAAGAGCTGTGGGGTATCCTTTCAGCTCAAGGTCTCTCTACAGGAAGTATTTTCTCCTCTTCAGCTGCTCAGGCATGTAGAGGACAGTGTAACCTTCCTTAGTCTAGGGGCCCTGACTACGGATAGAAGTCATAGCAGATCATTGTGTCATGAAAAAAAAAAAAAAGAAAAAAGAAAAGAAAGCTGATTTTGTAGGTATACATAAATTAGGTTTGCTTTGTTTGTTTAGTTGTTTGGTGGGTTGTTGGAATGTTTGATTGATTGATTGATTGATTGATTGATTGATTGGTTTTTTGGTTGGTTTTAAAGCACACTTTGTAAGTAAGCAATGTCACTGAAGGTCAGAGTTTTGAAAAAAAAAACATGAAAGAGTTGTGAAAAGTTTGATTATACTCAAAAGGGACAGTCCTGGAAACTTTGAAGGAAATTCAGAAGCACTGTGCATGGAGAGTTCTCCCAGAACAAGCTTTATTTGCCTCCACTGGACTCTGTCCATGGAACAAGGACAGAGTAACTCTTGAGAAAGATACAACAGAAATCTGTATTTGTCTTGAACCCCTCTTTCAAACCTAAAGCCAAGAATACGGTTCTGTTTTCCAGTTCACACGCTAAGTATTTTTCCATTGGCCACAAAGTTTCTAATCTTCTCAAAAAGGAAGTTTTAACAAAATGAAGATGTGCTTTAGGCATTTATTTAGGAATGGGGAATAATTGGAAAGTCAATTAATACTTGGCAATATCATTGCAATAAAAATGGCTTAAAGCCAGTTTTAATGATCCATACAATGTCAAAACAATAAAATACAGAAACATCATTCCACAAAAGCCACAATCACTTGCAATAACTTCTGCTATCAACATTTACTTCTCTACACTCATTCTGTTGTTTGAATCTGGATCCTTAGTAACTGTGTCAAGAATTACCAGGAAAAGCTGTGTCTGTAAAGATGTCCTAGGACTGCAGCACTGTGGAAAAGTTGGAATGTTGCAGGTCCAGAGGCTAATTTCCTTATCTCAGGTTAGCTTTATCTCCCCAAATGGCCTTTCCTTACCAGCCACTATGTCAGTACTGGTATCCTGTGACTAATAGACAAAAATATCTTGAATTCTATTAACTTAGCGGACCACTATTTTGTACCATCTCTAAAGCTAAGAATGTCCCCAAACAGCATCTGAGGACTATAGAAAAGATTCCATGTACTATAAACATATCTCTGATGATCCCACCACCATATTTATAGTATCTTGATTCATGGCTTTCTTTGTTTTGTTATTAAGAGAAGCTTCATCAAACTGTTTTCATGTTGGAATATGGAATTCGGGGCGACTTAACGCTGTGTTCCTGAGGCATGGTCACTCAAATTTGGCTCCAGAGTTCTCTTAATCCTTTCTGCTAGGGAACCACATTTTTTTGAATTGACATAACCACTTGTATTTATTTTTGCTTGTGAATTTTATCAGCTCACATAGGATAGCTTCCTAGTTTGAGCCATTAAATCATAGCCTTGAGTTGGCAAGTCTTATATTTTGCTTAATGAGAGCTCAATTCTCAGAGTAGCAATTACATTTTACAACGTATTTCACAGTACTCTAGACAACTAACTTTGACTTTCTCCCTTAAATACTTTTCTATCCTCTTGTTTTATTTTTAATGAGCATCTGTAAAATATATTCTTACAGCCCTATATTTTTATGTGTCTTAACCTCTAGTTACTAATAATGATATTTCAGTGATTAACTAGAAACACTATACTATCAACTGAAATAAACATTTTCACAGTTTTTATGAAATAGAATATTGTTGTGTATACAAATTGGTAAACCCTGGAAAAAACAAATAGGCATTTTCAATAGTCTACAACAGACTTTTTAAAATTCATTATAAAGCATTTCCATGGTTTATTTTGTTTCCATTTATAATTTGGGTATATCTCCATAATCTTACAAATCAAAGAAACTGGAAGTCTGCTATTCAAAACATATCATTTTCATTAAATCAGATAATATATTCTTTAAATATATATTTATTACAACAAAAACCTGAATAATTATTAATTCTTCACATCAACCTTTGATTAGTCAAGTGACCAGGGAAGTCTGTTTTAGTTCATTTATACAAATATGTAATAGACATAAACAAACATTTAGAAAGAGATATGAATTGATCTTAGAGTAAACCTTGTTGCTCAAGATTATAATATGAGTAGATTTTCTCCCATTCTTTTCTGTTTCTACTTACAACATTTAAAATTTTACTTGATAGTTACATGGAAACTCTGAACCATGTCATCACATAGGTTATCTAGAATCTCTGATGTGATGTATGTTAATTATGTATAGAATGAAGATAGATAATGTGAAGACTGGCAAGGTATTTGTTCAGAATGATTTAGCTACTGAGATAAATGTATTCAGTTCCTCAAATTTATGAATATTTATATGTTCGTGTTCACATTAATATTCATACTAATAAAGTGCTATATTTTTAAATTGTGGTTTCATAGCAAAGTTTTAAACAAATTAAAAAATTCAATTAGATAATTAAATATATAACTTTTTAAGATAAATTTTAAAAAATGTAAACTCTATTTATACCCTAGCTCCTTTAACATTTCTTATGTCTTAAAATGTAAATACTAAGAGCAGTTACATGTAGCCACTTATATTTATTTTGGTACATACCAAGTATCTTGGTTAGTTTTCCTTCGCTGTGATGAAATAACATGGCCAAAAGAAACTTGGAGAGGAAAGGGCATGTTTCATCTTATAAATCTCAGATCATCCTTCATCACTGAGAGAAGTCAGGGAAGGAACCCAAGTAAAGAAGTTGAAGGCAGTATCTTAAACATAGGTCATAGAGTGCTGCTTACTAGCTTACTCCTCATGCCTTGCTCAGCCTGCTGTCTTACATACCATCCAAGACCAAGGGCCAAGGTTGGCTCCACACCCAGTGGGATAGACCCCACATCAATCATTAATTATGAAAATTCTCTATAGAATTACTTACAGGCAATATGATGGGGGCATTTTCTCAACCTAGACTCCTCTTCCCAGATGGCTCTACCTTTTGTCAAGTTGCCAAAAATTAGCCATGACAACAAGATAGGTCCTTGCAGTCCTTGTAGCTCCGAATCTTGCCATCTTTAGCATGCCTGGCTCATTTAAATAGTTATCTCAATACTGAATGATTCTCTGCTTTGATAAATTGCCTTCAATATCTCACTTGAGTATCCTAGATGTTAAGACACTTTCTAGACTATTGGCGAGGTGCTTGTAATCCTTGTTGAGTTTCTTGAATACAGTAAGAGAACACAAGAAGAGCAAAGACCATGAGTAGAAGGGAGGCAGTGGGAGGGGAATGGGAAACTCACCTCTTACGAACTAGAAATAGATTGGGCCTAGTAAAAATATCCAGCTGTCTTTTTGGAATTTGAAAATACTGAAAGTCTATGACAATAAACCCTCTTTGAAAGGGTTCCACTCTTGTAATAGTATGGGAAATGAGTATGTAGGGTAATCCTAACCTTATCATTAGATTGACTTACCACCAACAAAACCACTTGTTTTAAAATGTACATACATGCATACATTGATTTAAAGGATAATGTAAGTATAAAAGCATAATGTATAAGAATGCAGAATTTTGAGTGACAGTTCACAGTTTCAAATCTCAATTCTACATATAATATGGATATTTTAATCTGTTGCTTCTGCATAGTATCAAAAGTATCTCATGTGATAGGGTCTATTTTCTGATATTCTCATCAAATTTGTTCCATATATAGGGGACTGGGTAACTTTCATATTCAGTAAGTTCTCAAGACATATTGTAGGAAATATTTCATTTAATAACAAAATATGCAGTAGTCTCATATTTCACTGAATGTTATAGGTCGTGGGGTAGATAGTGTTCATTCAGATTCTTGGTCAAAACTCATTTTTTCCTACGACAGGATAATAATAAACTTTCTTGATTCTTCAAAGCTTCCAGATGTTATTGGTGACAGTTCTTATGCTGGATATTTAGTAAAGTTCATTTAGACAAATAGCTTACCCTAAAGCTATTACATTTAACTATTTCAAGCACAAAGCCTTTAAGCAATATGCATCAAGATAATAATCATCCATGCTTGCATTATGTCCAATTTTTACTCTGTTTTATTGTTTTTGTTTAGGCAAGAAAGCATTACCCATGTGGCAGAAAGACTTCTTTTAGAATCTTCTAATTGGTAATGAATTTTTAAATATGTTATCTTATTAAACCTAGCATATACTTGCAGTACATGAAGAAAAGGAATAAAATTATATAAACAAATTAATTCTACATATTTGCCAACTTGAGATAAGGTGCTTCTCAAAAATTAATAGGGATTGTCCCATTGTTTAGTTTGTTTTAAACTCTTGTTTGATATTTTCTCATAGAATTAATTTATAAGACTATTGGTTTGAGCATACTTAACAAGTCCACTGTGAGAGATATTTCCCAGCTCATCTGAATGTATTTTGATTTATACCAATTGCAGTTACAGTTGCCAAAATAATGATTGAAGAGTTTAAACAAATGTTATACAGAAACAATGTTATCACATTGCTTATTATTAGAAGCAATCCGTAATGAGGCTATATAGAACATTTATGCCCTGTCCAAAGTATATAGATACATTCTAACACACACACACACACGCACGCATGCACGCACGCACGCACGCTCTCACACACATACTCATGCACACACACAAAGAGACACAGAAAGAGACAGAGATAGAGGCGTACATACATAATCGAATAATATACACTAGCATTTTTAAACCACAGAGCCCTAGTGTGTCTTTATTATCACATAGAAACTGAGATCAAGCCATCCTCAGATTACTTTCTTGTAGAGGCTAATGATACCATCCACTCATCAAAGAATGATGTAAAGAAGCTTTCCAGGAACAACAGGAATGGCAAGATACAAGTGTAGGGATGGTGTAGCGTGGAAATTCACTATGCTAAAGAGGCTTAGCTGGGTCTGATGCCCTAGCACTTAGCCCAGAACCTCCCTGCTTTGAAATTTCTACCATCAACAAGGGATGGGGATTTTCACAGACATGAGAATATGTAAAAAGGGAAGGACTGAAGAGTGAAATACCATAAAGGTAAGATAGTACAAAATGGAGGATGTCATCCAATAACTAACCAGACATACACACATAAAACTGTCGGAAGCATTATAATTAATTAAAAAAAACTCTGGCAAAGGAAATATCCCTCTTGAAAACACATGCTTTCTCCTAGTAACAACAAAGAAGTTAGAATAATATAGTAACATGCTGAGGTAGTCACACATTCATATTGTCATGAACAATAACATATTGTTCTATGAGGATCTCACTTTAGACTCTAATGTACCTATGGACCAGGACTGCAGGGCTTGCTACTGTATTTTACAAGGAAAGAAAGATGAACACAGTGTTTTAAGACTAGGTGGAAGGTAAATG
The DNA here is from genome assembly GCF_049852395.1 of Peromyscus maniculatus bairdii. Lineage (NCBI taxonomy): Eukaryota > Metazoa > Chordata > Mammalia > Rodentia > Cricetidae > Peromyscus > Peromyscus maniculatus. The sequence goes on along the minus strand of NC_134868.1, from coordinate 22,828,228 downwards.
ATAAACAACAAAACCCAGTTTCTAATTATGTCAGGATGAAAACTCAGACCAGCTAGGAGCCTCCACTTTCCGTTCCTAAGAGGGGAAACATTGCAAATAATAGATTGACTATGCAAACTAGAAGTGTCAGAATTAGTCCATGAGAACCAAACCTGCATGCTAGTGCTTCATTTTGAATGTGGTTGTTTAGCTTTGTTACACTGTGCACCATTTTTGCTTCTTCCTAGAAAATATACTGTATGGGAAATAATACTGAGTTGAATCATTTTTCAAAAAAAAAAAAAAAAAAAGAGTGACACCAAATGCAAAATTCAAATTCAGACTTTGTTATACTCTCTTATTATATTGGACATTCTCTAAATCTTCATTATTTATTAGTCATACATAAAGTTCAGTTTTTGCTTTATTTTTATATTTTGCAACAGATTACATCACTATCTTAAATATAGTCTGTGTTGTTCTTATTTTCTTAAGGAGCTACAAAATCCTATACACATTTGTCTGGGGAAATTTAAGATCCCGGGAATTAATAATTCCTGTACCAGGCAAAAAGATATCTTACTATCATTTACATTAAGAAAGAGAATGGATTTAATTATGCATTATCAGACTTCTCAGTTAATTTGGTAGACTAGATTCACAATGAAGATTTAAGAGGTAAAAAGGAGATTTAGTGTTTCACACATCCATTATTAGTGATAGAGTTAAAATTCCCCAATGTACAGAGATTTCCTTATTTATAAAAGATAAAAAAGTGTTAATAAGAAAATATTCTGCCTTGTATTCACTTGACATCATGCAGACAATGGAACAGAAATGACTGATATCTATGCTTGCTTGATTTTCATGACAGTTGCGATTATATATATATAATACATACACACACAGCAGCAGCAAAATTAATCCAGCTGTAAAATGTCTTAATATAAACTTCAGATTATTTCCAGGAAGACGGATCTATACTGATTTCTTTAAAAATAAATAAACAAACAAACAGACGAGTTATCAAACAAACAAAGACATGCAAAGCCAATGACATTCGGTCCTAAGGCCTTGGATCCAGAAACACTGGTAAGTTGGAACAATATATAACGGAAGTCATTTCATCAATGTCAACAAGGCATTCAATACTGGCTAATGAAGTCTGTAGCCAATACTATTATTCTACATAACCGAACAAGGGTCTTACCAATCACGGACTCACTAGAATGCTCCCTTTCAGATATCGATGAAACACTTATTGGTGACTTTGTTTTCAGCATCAATGACGAAGATAGGAACACCTGTCTCAACATCTCCTTTCCTTTATGTTCTGTTTTTAATATTTTTATATCCCTTAAGATTTGTTATTTGCTCTTAGACTTCCTATCATATATTTGAACTGTTAGCAAATGCCTTCTCATTGGTCTGTCTCATTAAATAAGTTTATGAAAAGCTCTTTGATTATTACATAAATTGCTGATTTCTTTCACATGCTTTTCAATAATCCTGAACAACCTTCTCTTGACATGTAACTATAATGGTATACTCCATGCCATGGACAACAACATTTACATAGCCCCCAAATTTCTGAGAAAAAATGCATAAGCAATCTCCATTGTTATTTTGAGTTATATGTTAAATATTAATCATGTTGCTTACATGATAAAAGACTTAGGTGTTGTTTTTTGCCTTAACTCACTGTGCTGGTTTGAATGCAATTGGTCCCCATAATCCCATAATCCCATAATCTCATATGGAGTTGCACTATTAGAAGATCTGGCTTTTTTGGAGTGGGTATCGCCTTGTTGGAGGAAGTGTGTCACTGTGGGGTCCGACTTTGAGGTTTCATATACTCAGGATATGCCTCATGTGTTAGTTGACTTCCTGTTGCCCACAAGATGTAGCAGTCTCAGCTCTAAAACCACATCTGCCTGCAAGCTCCCAGGATTTCAGACATGACGATAATTGACTGAACCTCTGAACTGTAAGCAAGCCACCACAGTTTAATGTTTCTTTTATGAGAGTTTCCACAGTCATGGTGTCTCTTCACAGCAATAAAAGCCTACCTAAGACACTCACTTATGTTTCTCATGTTTTCAAGTGCTATATAGCCTTATTGTTACTTAAGCTATATAGCAAGATTGTGAAAGGTGTGGCCTGCAATTGATCTTATCTTAGCAAAAGTGAAATTGACCTTATTTCTGTTCTACAACTCTTTATTAGAATGTGATGCAGGGAAAGTTTATGATTTATATTATCTTTAATATCAATATTTCATTTTTATGTTCAGAGGTGTGTTGACTTCATATATAACTGTGCACCATTTGTGTGCCTGGTGCGCATCAAAGACAGATGAAAGGATTAGATGCCCTGGAATTGGAGTTTTAGACAAGATTGACCCACCATGTGATTGCTAGAAATTAAATCCTGATTCTCTGAAAGAGCAGTCTGATTGCCTATCTGCCTTCCATCTCCTGATTTATATTTTTAAGTTATAATAAATGCTGGGGAATATGAAAGTCCCAGCTACAGAGTGTGAAGTTCTTGCTTATGGGTCTAAGTAGGCTCAGAGTCCCATGTATATGAACTCATGATCTCCAATTGACACTCTGTTTGAAGAGTTTATTAGACATTTATGAGGTGGATTCTTGCTTAAGGAAGTACACTGCTGTGGATTGGCTTGGAGATTTTAGGTCCTCATGCTACTCCTTGTTCTCTTTCTCCACTTTCTGTGTATAGAAGGAAAAATTAATTCTACCATTATACTTTCCTTGACTGATGCCATGCATAATGGAATCTATGCCTCTGGTACCATGAGCTGTAATAAATCCTATATTTATTAAGTTGCTTTGGTCAGGGCTTTTATCATAACAACAGAAAAGTTACTGATGATAGCATTGACATTGGCCAACTATTTAGCTTTCTTACTATAATGTATAATTTGGCTTACTTAACTCATCACAATTCTATTACAAAGATTTTATGATTATTTAAGTATTCAATATAATGTAACCTTCATGCACAGAGGTTAAATAAGTGATCTCGGTCATGTGTATAATCAATGGGTAAACTGAATTATGATGTCAATAAAACAATAACTAGATGGGGGTGAAGGCTGGAAGGGGAGAGGATGGAAGAGGGGGCTCTGTGATTGGTATGTAAAATGAATTAAAAATCTTAATAATAGTAATAAATAAAACAGTAGCTTTGACTAGTCTCATGATCGATATACTGTTCAGTATTTTGAGGTGTTGACTATTTCCTATTAATGAAGATAGAGTGACAATGAGGCAACTAAAATAAATAGAAGCTGAACTGTAATTGAACAGTACCTGAAGTCTACTGCAGCCCTGGACTTTCCATTTCAAAAGGCAATACAGCCTCTTTATCGGCTAAGTGAGTTTGAGCTGATGATTCTGTTACTTACAGCTCAAATCATCCTACCCAGTACATCAATTATTATTGCCAGGAAAGTATAGTCACAAAAAAAATAGACTGACTGTAATGTGTTGAGTTAGTTAAGTAGAAAAGAGATAAAGAAAGGCCCTGAGAATCTATTTATTTTTGACTGGGAATCTGGTAATCTTTGTTTGACTTTCATCCAGTTAAAATAATGGCATTCCTTTTGCCTCTATGTCCTATTGTTTATGCAACTATAACCCATTTAACTCCCAAGTACTTGACTTTCCCTTAGATTTTATGATTGATGCAGAGATAAGAAAATTAAAGAATTAGAAGGAAGTCCTTAAGATGTTTTATCTTAATTGTCCTTTACTTCAATAGCTCAATCTTTGTGGGAAAAATTTTGAAGATGAAGCAACAGTTGGAGAAGTAAAATTAAAATTACTGTGATAGATTGAATAATAATGGCTCCTATTTGCTCATATATTTAAAGTTTTAGTCACCAGGGAGTCGAATTGTGTGAAAAGATTAGAAGGATTAGGAGGTGTGGCCTAGTTGGAGTTGGTGTGGCTTTATTGAATGAGGTGTATCATTGCCCATGGGCTTTGAAGTTTCAAAGGCTCAAGCCAGGCAGGCACTGTCTTTCTTTCTCTGTCTCTGCTCTCTCTGTCTCTGTCTCTGTTTCTCTGTCTCTGTCTCTGTCTCTCTCTCTCTGCCTATGGATTAGGATGTAGCTCTCAAGAACTGTTCCAGTGCTATGAATCCTACCATGCTCCCTCACCATGACCATAAGACAAACCTCTGAAATTGTAAGCAAACCCACAATTAAATGTTTTCTTTTGTAAGGGTTGCCTTGTTTATGGTGTCTCTTCATAGAAATAGAACACTGACTAAGGCAATGATCAGAAGGGGAAAAAAGATGTTTTGGGGAAGCATCTGGAATGTCTGAACAACATGAGACTGAGACTCCATTTGGCTTGGAAATAAATAACCCTTGTGTCCTAACAATGGAATTAGCATCATGTGACCCCCATCATTATCAAACTACACCTACGTGCCAGTACAAACAACCAGTTTAGTTTTCTTTTTAATAATTCTCAATATCTCACCTTTCATGGAAAGTTTCTAGGCAAGCTTTCCTCAGAATATATCTCAGTACAGAAGGGAGAGGGCCAATCTGGTTTACACTGTTTTTAAGTACATGTGCAGTAAGGAAAACTATGTTATCTGAAAAAAAACTTTTAGGGAAACACAAAGAAAAACAAAACTCTATGAACCAATCATGCTCATGCATAATTAAGCATACATATGATTAAAATTAGAAGCATTATAGAAGAGTTAATGAACATCATGTAAAAGCTTACATACTCAAAATCTGTCAGTCAAAATATAGAGCACCTCATACATAACCCTTTAGTTCCCCAACTCCTCCTCTTCTTAACCCAGCAAAATGAAGGCCCAAACAATAACTGGGCCCTTGACTATGTTCTTATTCAGTGGTCTTCCTTTGCCTTACAGGGCATTTCTAATGTTGCCTCTCCTTTCATTTTTAATTGTTTCCGTTCTACTTTGGAACCTATATGTATCCTTATTCAGTTATTTGAATAAGTCACCAAGAACTTGGAAACCTTTTCCCTAATACACACTACTCCCAGAGGCTTTACTGAACTCACGTACATTGGACTTTTTTTTTATTACTTGAGCTAATTAATACAGTTTACTGTGTATGATGACATTCTAAGTTAGGTCTTGTATTATATCCAAAGCATGCCTAGTGACACATGGTGCCTGCATGCTAGGTTTATAGAAAGTGTTTGCTTCTGGCATGCTCCTCTTCTCCTCACCTATGCCATCTATTTTAATTCAGACTCTTGCCCTTTCACTTAGAGTTCTAATCATTTGTAAAGTCAGCCCCATTTGCAAGTTGTCTGTCCATAAGGAATGCAGGTACTGAAGAAGGAAACTTTGAGAACATCAAATGATCAAAGGGTTTTGGCTATGATATCTTTTCAAATAATCTAAAACTTGAAGTTGCAGTTGGATTCTTTCAATTACCTAAAACAAACTGACCCATATGTCAGCAGCTCAAATCAGCTTTGACTAACTATCTTGACACTGAGCACCAACAGGGTAGTTTGACTCTTTCCAGGGCAGGCTGACAAGATCACTGGTAAAGCTACCACGTAGGGAAGCTTGAGTGAGTTCTCTAGCACATGGCATTTTGTCAATGTCTCCATCAGGAGACTCTGTTTCCTACAGCATGAAGACTTGGTCTCATGAAAGAATGATCCAAGAGGGCACACCTTAATGTCTATTATGCTTTTTATAAAGCAAATTATATGGATGGCCCAGAAATTATGCTAGAAAACAAACAAAATATGATGGGTTCCATGCCTAGTTCACTAGAGATTTCACTTGTGAGAGAGTTGAATCTCCAATCAGATTCCTGTCCTGCCTTCTCTTGAAGAATTGACTGGGTATACAAAAAAGGGAAACAAACACATTTTTTATTTACTAGATGGGGATGATTTATACAGGAGAATGGTAACATAAACAGAAAAATGGGATCTCTGAGACCTGTGGTGGCAGCAGAATGACAAAGAAGGGAGGTTTGATTGCTACAGCTCTGTGTTATTAGTAGGCTTTGTAGTATAGTAGGAAGACTATGTGAACATGATACAGTTCTCTGACATCCTTGGAGGGCTTCAGGGTGCCAGCTAATGGCAGCCCATGGTAGACCCATTCTACAGGGAATGGATCACCCAGAAGAGTAGCAAGGATGGCATGTCACTCTCTTCTGGACCATACTGAATATTGATGGGTATCACTACTCCAACCCCATTTCATTTGAAGCAAGAGGACTCAAAGATTGACCTGAGTCCTCCTTCCACTTGAAGCTGCAGGTTTCTGTATCTCATGAGGGTCTGTCTCTGGTGTTTTCCAAGGCTGGAGGAATTTCCCTTCTCATCCCTCTTTGAAGAGCAATCGGAGCTGACTTTGAAAACCCCAGTCTTCTGAGGAGCCCCTGGGAGCTGGGCTGCTAGGCTCAGCATGCTGCTAGCCAAACTGGTGAACATGCTTTGTGCATGGATTTATATAGGTTCAAATGGGCTCTGATTGAATGTCCGGATGTGAATGGATCATAGGATGAGGACCAATCAGGAGAAAATTGTCAAAACCGAGGGAGTGGGTGAGAAAGCTCACCTAAACTTTCCAATCTACAGTGGCTGTGTTGCCCCCTTCCCACCTCACAGTGATGCGCTGGGAGTAGAGATTTCAGACACAGAAAGCATCAAAAGACATTCTGCTCAGTGGCAGAAGTTTGAAACAGTTTACAGTTGAGGTGACCTTCCACTTGCCTTTATCTTGCTATTGTCCCTGCATATTTGGACAAAGATCCACCAACACTGGGTCTTCTAATCTTCAGTATCTGTTGGCTGTCACATACAGAAGTTGGTAGCTTGGATTGTGCCTGAGGGTCTTCTGCATTGGCTTTTGTTCCTGACTCCATGCTGACACTTTGGTAACAGTTGGTGCCCTTTAACCCCTACCAGTTGTATAAAACAAGACCTTTCACACTTTTAATATTGAGTTCTCAATATCAATTGAAGGTTCCTCTCTAGGCCCATTACCTTTGACTTTGATAACAATGGTGACATTAATAAAATTTTCTTGTCAGTTCTCAGGGCCAAAGAATAGTCAGTAATTTCTACCATTTTGAAGAGATGTTGGTAAAGGAATAGTGATTAAAAGAACATTATATTAGAACCCTCTTTAATCTACATGGCCTCAGTAAATTTAATTCCTCATAAAGGATGACCATGACAAGGAGAATCTTTAATAATGGAATTTATCCTACTAGTTAGTAATTGTTATTTTATTAATTGGAATACCCTATTACATTCCTGATTAAAAAATCTACTCCTATCATGCTATGTATCAAACATTGCTAGGTAGATTTACTTTCAGAAGATAAACAGTAAGATTTTACCATCAGCCTTGTGATATAGATACCTATATTCTTCCTTTTATATTTTAGAAATTTGGAACTTGACAAGTTTAATAACTAACCCATACCTCCTGATGAGAATGTAGGAGAGTTATTATTTGATGGAAGAATAGAAAAGAACATTTGAGGCAGCATTTCTCTGTGTATCCCTGTTTGTCCTAGAACTCACTTTGTAGAACCAGGCTGCTCTAGAACTCAGAGATCTACTTGCCTCTGCTTCCTAAATGTTCGGATTAAAGGTGTGGGCCACCACAGTCTCTCCAGAAATTAATTTTCCATAATTAAGTTATATTAAAAGAGTAATTCACAGAATGTATACCTAAAATTCATTTTAGTAATAAAACTTCGGACCCACAGAAATAAAAAACATTGGCAAGTCCTTTTTTTTTTTTTCTAGGATGACCTAGCTCCAATGCTCATATTTCAACTAATAGCCTGTGTTGTTTCATGGCTGTCTTCAGAAAGTTGCCATTTCCCCCATTGACAGCATCCATGTTCTCCCTAGATAATAAATTAGTCTAAGGATGCTGACATCTCAGAGAAAGGTTCTTTATCTTCCTTTCTAAGAGTCCACTGTAACATTTTAATTTATATTTTTAATCTGTGTTGCCTGCAGTTTTTAGACATGTTTCTTTTATTTAAAAAATCATTTTAAAGGTGAACCTGGTTGCTTCCAGGGAAAGTGAATGAAGGTCTATTCTTTTGTATAACTGAGTTAATTATTTAACCTCAACAATCAGATCAAAGCCTGTTGGGAGTTAGGTGCAGGTATACACGATATTATAGAAGATGACTGAAAAATAAGGTCAGAAGGAGAAAGAGAAAGAAAGTGAAATCATAAGTGAGTCATTTGACAAAATAAGGTACTGGGCTATAGCCACTTATGAAAATAACTGTATGCATATATTTCATTTTAAATATGTAGTACAGAATTCAAAGATGTGACATTTGTTTCTAGTTATACAAAAGATGAGTCAGAATAAAATTCCCCCTACTTATTTTATCAGTGATTTTTATGAATATTATCACTTTTACTATTGAATACAATTTTAGTGCATAACATGTTAAAGACATTTATACAACGATTTTTCACCTTAAGTAGACTCTTTATTCAGGATTGAAATACCCATAAGCACTAACAAACAAATATGACTCATCTTTATTCGTAATCCAATACTGTTTGTTTTAGGGGACTTGTTCTAAACAGGAGTATTTCTCTGATGTAGTTAGATTAATCAGGATGTTATTTTGTATTGCCTAGAGCAGTGGGTCTAGTAATTGGATAATTTGTCTTCTCCATCACTATAATAGTGGAAGGAATCAGTACACTTGCAATGAAGAAGTTTGTTTCTGCTTGAGCTCAGGGAAAATTTGACTACTTCTATCAGATTAACTTCCATTTGGAAATAAATTATTTCTGTAATCATCAGCAGAACCCAAAATCCTTTTAGGCCTTCCTGAGGGGATATTGCTGTGCTGAGAAGGACAGAGAGTGAGTGTATGTGGGAATACTGGAAAGATACTGGAAGAGATGATATAGGAGGGAGACTTGAGATACCTTGCCTTCATTTCTTGGTCAGGAAGATGCACAGTGAGCAGTGTTCTCATGTATGCTGAGATACTGGACTGAATTATCACAAAGGTATTGACACTGCCTTGATGCTGCTGATTGGCCTTGAGTAGTAGACATTGCAGATAGAGCTTTCAGGCTGATTGTGAATGGAAGGGGACAGAAAATAGGCCAGTTCACACCGCTTTAAAAATCCATGTTGTTTCTATCTCAAGGAACGTCTGTGTCTATGGGTAACACTTCAGCAAACTTAACATTTCCTCTCTGATGATTAATGCACACAACTGCAGGCTACTGCTTTGTGGTAAAAACCTGTTTCCTGTCTTTGTTTTCAAATGCATATTAACTCTTTTTCATGCACACAACACGGGCAGACACTTCCATAGATATATGTCTATACATATACACCATAATTTAAAGCATTTAAATAATGTACCATTGCATTTTTAACAGGCATTTTCACCTTATGTCTTTAAAGAAAAAAAAAAAACCTTAGAATTCTTAAATTTATAATTTTCCTTGGCACAACCACTCAGTCTTTTAAAATTCAAATTCTTTTCTTCTTCACAGATGTGGTTATTACTAACATATATTGTCTCATTTTACTGCCTGCAAAAAACATTCAGAATATTTTTTTAAAAAAAAGGAAAAGCACTTTTGTTTCATTTTTGTTTGACTTCAGTTTCACCAGCTCAATTCACTGAAGAAATAAAGAGACAAAAGCACAGAAACACATATACATTGTCTATATGACTAAGCGTCACATGGATTCATGGCATTATTATTTTTTTCAATCTGAAGAGTTCCTGACATATGACAATTTAGGATGATCAATAAAGTGTTTTCTTGTCATCCTTAATCCCTTCTTTAATTTCCTCTGACATTGATAACTATTAATAATTAGGATGACAAAGGCTGCTCCTCTATTATAGTTATTCCCATTAGCATTTTCAGAAGCAGCACATTGATACATAGAGAGCTGCCTTTCGACAGTTGTGTCTTCACAAAGGGGCAAAACGTATTCATCTTGAAAGACATAACATCTTAGACACTTCCTTTCTCAGACTTTCCAATTTTATATTCATGACTATTTAACTTATTTAACCATAAAATGTTAACATGATTAAAAGTCTTAAAAATCATTTCATGAGCAGTTTCTGCAATATCTTCCTTCTGTCTGTGTTGGATGTCTTTGAAACATACTTTCATACCTTATTATTGCAGATGTCTTTTTTTTGTGAATTTTTCATGAAAGATTTTTATTCCTAATACAAAGGAGTGGTACTACTGAAGTTTTGATCAGTTCTATACTTTTGTATGCAAAAGTTTCTCTTTTTGGTTTTGCCTCAAATTAGGTTACGTATTTCTTTATCATTATACTTCTGAAGACTCGGGTAGCACCGGTAATCATCGCATAATAAAAGCAATGGAAGTGTCTGTATTAATTAGCATCTGCTGCCACATTAATAAGTACATTTTTTGCAAGAGAATTTGCATTCCAACTTCAGTCCTGAGAAAATCTCTTCCCAGAAAGAAGCATTTCTTTCATTTTCAAAATGCAAGATACAGATCAGCTGTAATTATTGTCCAGCATTGTCCACTGGGTTATGGGTTTTAAGCCATGCTCTTGAATATTCCCAGGCATCGTCTTTATTTTTTTTTACTTGTTTTGCATGAAGCTGAAATCATCCTCCGAATTCCCCATTTATTCAAGGGTATATAAAAATACAGAAGTCCAATTATACCAGAATTCTACACCATAAAATGCCATTCACATACACTGCTGTGATAAAAATCTTTCAGACAATAGTTAGGCATGGCTTATTATACAGCCTGCACTCTTTTAGCTCCTTTACAGGTATTAGCTTTAATCTTATTATTCTGCAGGTTGGCATTAATCCCATCTTCAGGTTGCAGAATCCATTGGCTCTGGATGTTCCATAACTTGATGGAACTAAAAGACAATAATTTGATGGATTTTATCTCATTCTATAGTTGACCAAAACCTTGAGGCTCTTCCAATCATGAATATATAATTTTGTAAATAAGATACATCCAGAAACTAAAAAGTAAGAGCAATAAGCAAGAACAAAGGCAAAATAACACAGTAAAGCAGTTTAAAAAAAAAAAAAAAAAACAGAGACCAAATGCTTTGGGGGTCTAAAATAGAAGAAATGCACTTTCTATTGGAGGGACACAGTAATATTGTTTTGAGAACTTTTTAAAAATGGTTTTAGAAAATATGGTGCTATCAATTATGTGGGAAGAGCCTGCAGGACAGCCTATGGGGGTGACTAAATTAGGTTCTGGAGCCAAAAGAAGATAATACCAGGAAGTTTAGTACAACTTTGCTCAATAAAGCCTTATCACATTACACTTAGTATCATTACTTTTAATAAAACTTTTAGCCGGGCAGCAGTGGTGTATGCCTTTAATCCCAGCACTCTAGAGGCAGAGCCAGGTGGATCTCTGTGAGGTTGAAGCTAACCTGGTCTACAGAGTCAGATCCAGGACAGGCACCAAAATGACACATTGAAACCCTGTTTCAAAAAACCAAAACCAAAACCAACACAAGCAAACAAACAAAAAAATTTTAAACCAAAAGCAGACATTTTATTTACTGGTAAAAATATATAAATATATTGTATGTTAACTTTGGGCTCACAATATTTTCCTTTAGAAATAAAATATTCAAAAATTCTCATTTGCTAGTTTCCTTCCTAGACCTTATTACCTCTGTACCTTGTACAGCTTGTCAATGTTCAAGTCAGTTTTATATGAGGAACTGACTGAGAAAAGGAAATAATGCATAAAAAGTTAAAATGGGTAAGTATCTAATATACATAGAATGATCTTCAGAGCATATTTTAATATTCCATTTATAAAATTTTGTGCATGATAAGCATTATCACCCAAGGTTGTAGTCTAACACTACATAAGAAAAGAAAGCCAGAGGATAAAAAGAATAGGAAGTGAACTCAAGTCCAAGTTGTCTACTGCCCTTCCCTCTGAGTTACATAAAAAAGAGATTAAGAGACAGCTCCTGACAAGGGGTAGCCTTCATGAATTTGAAGGACAGGGCGACACATGGGGTGTTGGAGGTTCTATTCAGCAAGTGAACACTCACTTCAAATTCAGGAAACTCTTGGGACCTGCTCCTCAAGAAAAAGAAGATGGTAATGGAAGTGAATTCATATATTTAGTAAGTATTAGAAAGGAACTGATGTGAGTTGCAATCTGAAAATTTGATGATAAAAGCTAAGTATCTCTAACAACAGCAGAATTTGTGAAAATTGTGTCACTTCCCATTCCGATGATGCTGAGAAATGCTTAGCACTGTTTAGGCAAACAAGACTGGAGAGAGGGATTGTAGATATGAACCAAGGGAAGATGGCTCATGTCCTCCTACACCTCACACTCAGTCCTTCTTGTTCTAAGAAAATGCCTTTAGGAGTGGCTACAATATTTAACTATTGCTGATTATAAGAGCAGTGACTATTGAAGTTGTTTCTGTGGTACAATCTAGGCAGAGTTTCTGAAACATCTGAGAAAGATGAGTAAATGTGTCATCACACTGTGTTAAATGTGGATACTCACAGAACCAGTAACTACTAGATCCAATTCCATGTGTGGAATACAATTATCCAAGCAACTAAAGGACAAGGGCCCAAGATAACCATTGTTGGATATTTGTACACTGTGTGAAAATGTATTTCTATGATTAGTTTAAAAAAGGGCTGAACAGTCAATAGCTAAGAAGGAGGTATGCAGGACTTCCAGACAGAGAGAGGAAGGAGGAGGAGATAATCGAGGAGCCTGGGAGATGGCAGCAGACACAGAGAGGAAACAGGAGGTGCAAGATGGAAAAGCAGAAACACCACATGGCAGAACATAGATTAGTATAAATGGGTTAATTTAAATTATAAGAGCTAGTTGAGACAAGCCTAAGCTAAAGGCCAACCTTTCATAATTAGTTTATTATTAGTTTCTGTGTTATTTGAGGCTGGCAGTCCAAAGATAGTCTGACAAGAAAGCTTGCTATAGATAACTGATGATATCAGATAACTGGGCTACAGCATGAAAAAGCCACTTACTCCAATCAAGGCCACCTGCATAGTCCATAAAAGGTAAAATAGATCCTCAAATCTGGGGTCAGGTTTTAGACGGGGATTACTTCGAAGATGCAAATTAGAAGGACACATCTGATATAATGGGGTCTGCTTCATTTAGGTTGAGCCAAAAAAGAAACCTGATTTCAGGGTTTGCCAGGGGACCAGAATTTGTTTTTGTTACAGGATCTATGTCACATTTCTTGAGTGCTTTGTTTACCTTGCTGTCCCATTCTAAAGGCCGAGTAATTTGTACATACATATAGTCACACCTGAGACTTTGTGACTTGGTGAGCCTCATAAATCCCCAAAGAATTAGAAAGATATAATGGCTTTAATCTGGGAGAGCTCCTACAAGCAATTGGATATCATAGAATAAACTAAAAATAAAACTTTGAGAAGGGTGAAGGGAAATGGGTTCTTCTCCTAAAAACAACTTGTCTACTCTGAAACAAACAGGTAGACTTTTGTTACCTGGCAGCAGTTGTTTATTACCATTGAATCTGGAAGATACAGAGAAGATTGGCTATAAACTTCAGTGAAGACATTTCTGAATCAATCACGATCCAGACTCAGTGACATATCACATACACTATAAATTTCTTCAAATAAGTGCAACTTTTCAGATACCAGTTACTCACTTCACAATTTGAGATAGGGCAGGCCAAGGTATTTACATTTAATGCACATGGGTTGGCCTTCACTCAAAACTCTGCTCCACCGTTCTCTGTTATCCTATCCACAAATGGATGGTCCTGAAACATAAAGATACCTTAATTTGTGTCAAGTAACTGACCAATTTTCTGGATCATAATATATCATTCTGATTTTCTGAGAGAGATAGTGACTGTTATGGTAGGCAAAAGCCTTTTAAGCAGGCTACTCTTTGGTTCAGGAATGACCAAGCAGCTGACATGCAATGGAAAGGGAGCCAGGAAAGTGCAAAGAAAGTAGAAATCCTGTGAATGAGATTCTGAGAGGTGGAGAATGGAGGGCTGACTCAACTCATCTCACTCAGTTTCTAAGAGTCTATTCAAGGTATCATTTCACAATGCCCCATGCCATGCCTGTTGCCTGATTCTTCCTTAAAGTTACATGCCTCTGCTCAAGCAAGTGATTAAAGAGAGAGAGAGAGAGAGAGAGAGAGAGAGAGAGAGAGAGAAGTAGACATAAAATTCATGTCTTAGTTATCATTTAGTAAAGTAGACTTTTATGCTCATGCTGTGGACATTGCTCTGTATGCTGTGAATGGGTTGCTCTGACTTAGTTGATAAATAAAACACTGGCCAGTAGCCAGGCAGGAAATATAATATAGGCAGGATAAGCAGAGAGGAGAATTCTGGGAACAGGAAGGCAGAGTCAGGAGTCGCCAGCCAGACACAGAGGAAGCATGATGTGAAAGTACCTATAAGCCACAAGTCACATGGCAACTTGTAGATTAATAGAAATGGGTTAATTTAAGATATAAGAACTAGATAGCAAGAAGCCTGCCATGGTCATACAGTTTATAAGTAATATAAGTCTCTGTGTGTTTACTTGGATCTGAGCAGCTGCAGGAGCTATGTGGACACAGGAATACTTCAGTTACACTTGCAAAGCATGGTGATTCACCAATTCACATACTATGTTACATGTCTTCATTCAGAGGGATAACATGATCAGAAAGTTAATTGAGACCAAAGACACCAAAAATAGACATGAAATGGGAGAAGAAAAATATTTAGAATAGTTAGTGATTTTATAAGACATGTATAGAATTGGGGGAAAGTATACTTTGTAAACTGTAGAGTGTTGGCAACATTTTTTCCTATTTACTACCAACCAGAAATAGAGAAACAGAAGTTACTAACCCCTTATGAATTTGATACTCTTAGTATAAAGGGTATCCAACATCTTTTCTTTTTCCTAATAAACTTCATATTAATTTTGGGATAGTACTTTGCCATACACAATTTTTATTGCTAAAAATCTGTTCCTGGAACTCCTTTCCAATATGGAAGACATTAAAGTCAGATCACTCTTTTAATGTGTGTCATGTCTGTTTGGCCTCAATTCGGCACACATTTTCTCTTACCTAAAGCTTTATATTTTTGAGCTGTGTAAATAGAAAGAATAGGCTATGTTTTTTTCATTTGTTTGTTCCTTTTTTGTTTGTTTGTTTGTTAGTTTTTGTATTGCAAATGGTGGTTATAGAAATGTCTGTGGCAATCCCTGCCTGGTGTCTTCAAGTTTCCATTGCTATCAGTTTAGAGACTCAGTTTTTATCCTTGCTATAGTGATTGCTGGGAACCATACATCTCTTTATGAGCTCATCAATACTCCCTTATTCACTTAGAGTTTCTCTTTTAGAAGGCAGCAATATACTCCTTTCATGCTTTTATAAACAAATCTTCCCCAGTAATCTTTCTAGGTATGGTTTGAACTTTTTGTCTGGTTTCATATCAAGGGTCTTTGATAATGAGTTTAATATTGGATTCAAAACTAGGTTCACCAGTTAGCTATTTTGCAGGGAATTGTCTGAATGGTATTTTGTGTGTGTGTGTGTGTGTGTGTGTGTGTGTGTGTGTGTGTGTGTGTGTGTGTGTTTATGGAAGTTGCATGCTGTTCAACATCCTTAGTGAGCAGGGAAATGCAAATCAAAACGACTCTGAGATGTCATTTTACAGAATGGCTAAGATCAAAAACACTGATAACAACTTATGTTGGAGAGGATGCAGAGCAAGGGAACACTCCGCCACTGTTGGTTGGAGTGCAAATCTGTACAACCACTTTGAAAATTACTATGACAGTTTCTCAAAAAATTGGGAATTAATCTTCCTCGAGACCCAGCTATACTACTCTTAGGCATATACCCAAGGAATGCTCAATCATACCACAAGGACACATGCTCAGCAATGTTCATAGCAGCATGATTCATAATAGCCAGAACCTGGAAACAGCATAGATGCCCCTCAAACAAAGAATAGATAAAGAAAATGTACATATACACAATGGAGTACTATTCAGCAGTGAAAAAATGACGTCATGAAATTTACAAGCAAATGGATGGATCTAAAAAATATCATCCTGAGTGAGGCAACCCAGACTCAGAAGGACAAACATGGTATGTACTCGCTCATAAGTGGATACTAGGTGTAAAGCAAAGGATAACCAGATTACAACCCACAGCTCTAGATAAGCTAGCTAATGAGGAGGATTGCCCTGGGAAGGGGAAATAGAGGAGATCTCCATGAGTAAACTGGGGATGAGGGGGCAATGGAGAATAGGGGATGGGGAATGAGAACATCAGTGAACTGGATTGTTAAGCTGGAGTAGGGACAGAGTTGGGGAGCACGGAGAAAGATACCATGATGGAGGAAGATGTCATGGCAATGGGGAGAGGCCTGGTGCTAGGGAGGTTCCCAGAAATCCACAGGGATGACCCCAGCCTAGAATACTAGCAATAGTGGAGAGGGTGTCTGAACTGGCTTAACCCAGTAATCAGATCAGTGAGTACCCTAACTGTCGTCATAGAACCTTCATCCAGTAAGTGATGGAAGCAGATGCATAGATCCACAGCCAAGCATCAGGCTGAGCTCCAGTAGTCTGGTCAAAGAGAGATAAGAGGGATTCTATAAGCAAGCGGCATCAAGATCATGATGGAGAAACGTACAGAGACAACCAAACCAAAGTAGTGGGAACTCATGAACTTTAGACCAACAGCTGTGGAACTTTCACGGGACTGGACTAGGCCCTCAGCCTAAGTGAGACAGTTGTGTAGATTGATCTGCTTAAGGGTCCCCCTTGCAATAGGATCAGAATCCATCCCTGGTGCATGAGCTAGCATTTTGGAGTCAGCTAACTATGATGGGACACCGCACACCCTTGATGCAGGGGGAGGAGCATGGACCTGCCTCTATGAATGGACCAGGTTCTGTGGATTCTCCCTGGGAGACCTTGTGTTATTGGAGGAGGGAATGGGGGTGTGGGTTGGGGTGTGCAGGAGAGGAGGGAGGAAGGAGGAGAGATGTGTGATTGGTATGTAATAATAAATTCCTTAATAAAATAATATACAAGAAGATAAATATACATGAATTTCCTACATTCATTGTGATGCTCTTTGCCAAGTTTGTTCCAATTCACCCTCACTGGCAAAGCATGTCAGAAATCCAACTCAGTCTTCCTCTTCAGAATAGCCTTTTCAATAAGTCGATTCACAGTTTAAATAATCTTCTTATTTTTTAAGTCCTCAGGGCAAGGAAAAGAATGATTAAATATTTTCGCATTGTTAGCTAACTATTGTATGGATTTTATTCAGTCTCTATGAGAGCATTAATTTCTCACTGATAATATAATCCTTTTAGAGTTCTTAATAAGCTCATCAGACACATTATACAAAGAGATAGTTAACCCTATTAGAAAATCCTACCCAGGGAGGAAATACTATCTATTCATATCAACTTTCTGATATTCATATAGCCAGGAACACAGAAACTTTGTGTCTTATCTCTGATGAAAGTTTCTGTGTGTGTTTGTGTGTGATTTGTGTGCGTGTGTGTTTGCATGTGTTTCTGTGTGTGTGTGTTTTCAGTTGTGGCTGTTTTCTTGTTTAAGTGTGGACTCAAAATTTAATCTATACATATCAGTCTCTACCTTCTTTTTCACATATCTCAGTCTACCACTTCACCTTACTGCAGGCTCATTCACAATATCAGATATCAAATTCAGTGAATGACAGTCAAATGTAAGATAATAAATTGATGTGATGTAGATGAGCTAATTCCTAGCCTGTACAGATTTGGAAGTTTCATGTGTAGCATTTCATTGGAAATCACAATGCAACCCTGTGATTTAATATTTTGTACTTCCAAGTCAAAGTAGGAAACTGAATTCAATGTCTATCTGGAATCTCATGTGGACTGTGATAATGGACAAGTGCATCTTCACACAGCATCACCAACATCACATATGTGTCTTGACAAGAATGCTAGAGCCTAGATTTAAAGGCACAGAACAGGAGATCTAGAAAAAACTGCAATGTACGCTAGGGCCGCTTGAACCCAACTTGAAGTTTGACTAGAAACCCCGTGCAAAGCCTTTCTGTTGTCCACAAAACATGCCACCTCTGACTTTATTTCAGAATCTAATGCTTAGATATAAACAAATTAAATTCTTTTAAGCTTCATTCTTAACTTTTGCAAAGGTAAAATAATAATATACTTTGAAGGACCTATCTGAGAATTGGTGGTTAAAATTAAAAAAGTGTCATGCATAAGAAAAAGGAAGCCAAGCTGCTCCACCACATAGACAGAAAACCTTCAGAAATGAGTAACAGCATCTGGAATAATGGCTCAGCGGCAAAGAGCACTGGATTCTCCAAAAGACCTGGTTCAGCTCTCAGCACCCACATAGCAGCTCCTAATCACTTTTACCTCCAGTGTCAAGAGAATTGGAAGCCTCTTTTGGCCTCTGTGGACACTGCACATGAGTATTATGCACAGATATATACAGTAAAAGTACCATACACTTATCATCATCATCACAAGAGTAATAATAATAATTCATTTTTTATCATTATTATGAAGTAACTGTTGACATTGTCAGATTAAATGGAGGAACTTAAAGGACACTTGAGAGCAAGCTCTAGGACATAGTACAGAAATCTTTTGTAGTTTTCAAGTGTTTTTGACTACTATGCATTGAGCATCACTCAATTTTCTTAAAGGTCTAGGAAAGTCAGTAATTAAAATTAGAAAAACAAAGCTCTTAGAAAACAAGGAGGGATAAAAAGGATTTTTCTTCAAATTTGAGTCTTTTTTTAAATTGCAGGTGGAAATGTATCATGACCTTCCCTAAACATATTTCTTCAGAACTAATTTGTGTTAATTTGAAAATAATTACCAGGGTAAAATGACTTTGGAAAACACCAAGTTAAACAGATTCATATAAATGCTTTTAGATCAAGTGTTCTAGAATTTGCCATCTAAGATGCTGATGGGGCACATGTGACCTAACTCTTGTCTCTCCTTGCAGTTAGCTACCCTGTGGACTTGCACAAAGCAGTGCACAGTTTGGACAAGTCCTTTCTTACCTAACGATCATACCAGTGCTCTACAGAATTCACTCTGGGGAATACTTCTCTGCCCATTTGAACCATCAGTGGTTGCCTTGGAAACGAGGCATAGTTTTGGCCATTTCTAATCAGACCTTTTTGTTTTTGTTGTTGTTGCTATGAAATATTTCTCTAAAACAATATGGTTGTATTTTTTCATTTCACAGTTACTTTTTTAAAATTAGCAATGAATTCTAATTTTCTTAATAATCATTCTTTAAGTCATTCTGAAATAATCTACATTTTAATTTATTGAGCTTAGCCCATGGCCAATAAATAACTCAAAAATTCTAATCACTGTGTACTTTTCAGAATAAAATATTATAGAAGACAGAATAAAATATAAAATCAGGATAATGTATGTCTTCACATTGGAAATTGACAACCAGTGGATTGTACTTAAGAACTAGAAGTTAAGTAGATTCCCTGAAAGGCAGACAGATAAGGAGAAACTCCTTGGATAGTTAATGAAAATGGTGAACTTCCAAGATGAGAGGCTTCTTCACCATCTTCAACCAGAGACAAAAGCATTGCAGCTTAAAACAAAGGCTTCCCTGTCTTTTTCTACCACCACTAACTCTGTTCTGTTAAAATAGAAAGGTCAAGGCCAGACCTGGATTCATTTGCCCCTAAATTATGGACCTATCAACCTCCCTGCCTTAGTTCAAACTGACCAGCGCTAAATTAGTGGAGGAAGACCCCCTGAAAGTGCCTTAAACTCCCCAGGCCTGGGCATCTACTGTCCCCCATAGAATTTTCTTTGCTGATTGGTTTTGTTTGCTGCATCTGTGATTTTTCTCTACTGCTTCTCGTGTGCACAAAAATTTCCTTCCTGTTTAATTCTTAAACAGGAAGTGAAAAGTTGATAGATCAAGACCTTAGTTGGTAACAGTGTGTCATCAAAGAATTTCATCACAATGTTTTCCTTTGTAGTATAGAAATAATCTAGTGTAGCACAATGTCCTGGGTTCAGATGACAACACCACATCAAAAAAACTTGTTTGGCTTTTTCATAAATTCTTAAAGTTGATTGATTCTATTAACTATTTAAATTATTGGTTCATTTACTTTCAGCCAAAATCTTGCTGAATTCTGCTGTAAAGAAGATTGTTGTTTGGGAGCTGTCACTCTTCTTGGATTTTGAGAACTTCTTCATTTCTCTTGCATATTTAACTTAAGGTCTAAAAGTGCAGAAGAAACTTGTTTTCTCAGTTATACAATAATTTATAGTGCATCATTAATAGCAAAGCATTCCTTAGGTAATTATCTTAGTAACTGTTCTATTGCTGTGAAGAGACACCATGACCATGCAACTCTTTTAAAAGAAAACATTTAATTGGGGGCTTGCTTACAGCTTCAGGGGCTATAGTCAATTATCATCACAGCAGGGAGCATGAAAGCACACTTTGTGCTGGAGTAGTAGCTGAGAGCTACACCCTGATGCTCAGGCAGAAGGCAGGCTGAGAGAGAAAGGGGAGAGGGAGAAAGGAAGGAGGGAGGAAGAGTAAGAAAGAAAGAGAGAGGGAGACAGAGAGAGAGACAGAGACAGATAGAGAGACAGAGACAGATAGAGAGACAGAGAGAGAAACAGACTGTGGCCAAGATGGGATTTTGAATCCCCAAAGCCCAACCCTAGTGTCATACTTCCTCCAATAAAACCACACCTACTCCATCAAGGCCACACCTCCTTATCCTTCTTAAATAGTGCTACAACCTGGTGACTAAGCATTCACATATATGAGCCCATGGGGGCCATTCTTATTCCAACCACCAAGTGAACTTTCTGTATGTAGGAGCATTATCACTCCTCAAAAGAAGCATACATCAAGTACATGGAATTTTCCAGCAAACAGGTGGAGAGTCATGAAAAATATTGGCTTTTCTTGTATGTCTTATGCCATAATGTATGAGGACCAGATTTTCTATAATAACTTAATTCACATTCTGAGTTGAATACAGATGATTTATAAAATTCTGTGCTTAGCAGGCAATATATGTGTGTATAAACACATATACATTTATAAATATATATATATATATATATATATATATATATATATATATATATATATATATATATATATGGGAGCCCGTTCTGGGGTTCCTCGTGGCTTTACCAGGCAGGTCCGAATAGAGGATGATCAGGACCACGGGCCTGAGTGCAGGTGTCTGAGATGGTCTGCACTTGGCTGTGCTGGGGGAGGAGGTCTTTTGCTCCACCCCTTGGCGTCTCTATAAAAACCCTGGACCAGAGACAGTCCGGGCCCGTTGGAATAGGTTCCAGGCCCTCTCGAGGCTATCCTTTATTTTCTATCTGTTTATCTCCACAAGATTCTCCGCTATAAATCCTTCTATCTAATATTTCCTGCTGCTCGCACTCAAGAAAACTCTGGGAAGCTGTGGGGGTGGTGGGTAAACGCCCCACATATATATACATATAATTCTTTATATTTTATTTTAATAAGCATCAATGATTTTCTATTTATAAATATATAACATATTTTTGCTATAAACATTTAGAATATTTTGGTATTTTGTTGTCATGTTTTGGTGAAGTTATTCAACATACTATAGAATGGTGAAATTATTCACCATACTGTGGAAAAATGTGCTTCATAAAAATTATTGTATGTTTCCTGTTTAGTTAGTTTTAAATGACTTAGCTTTATTTTTCTCCTACTTGTGTCAACATAGCATCCCATAGAGTACACCAAAGCTATGACACACCAGTAGGACTAAAAACTTACTTGTGGTTTTAAAATTAAATTTATCTAAACTATTTCAAAGACTATCTAATATTTTCATCTTTGGAAAAGGCCCAAGAGTCAAACAATGATGTCTGGGGAAAAAAAAGAACATGTTCAGTGTGTAAGGTCAAGGATGGTAATTATCACCTTTGGAAAGACACAGGGATTCAGAGAAATAGAGATATGGGGTGTTCCAAAGATCAATTGGTTCTGGAGAAAGGTAGAAAACAACGAAACTCAATTTTTGCAGTGATTTTAACTGTTTTCATGGATCTCACAGCAAAGCAATGTCGTAGATGCATAGTTTAACTTTTTTTTAGATATCTCAGGAAAATATATAAGCAGTCAATAAAAGTGACCAAATTGGACACACATGCATTGCTGCAGTGTTCCTATTTCTTTCTCTTTACTAACCAAAACCATTGCTTCTCTTTACATGAATAGGTTGACCAGCTGAAGAAAGACCCCTTACTTACATATTGGATAATATGAAGAAACTTTTATAAAATTTTAGGGGGACATTTATTTGAGTTATTCCTTATATGTCATTTTTCCTTGCAGTGATGATAATAAAAATGATGTCCTTTTGGTACTGTGTTAGGTTATTCCAAACACAATAGCTGTGACTAGAGTATCATTACTTAGAGTAATGTTTCAAGATACTTCCCATGTTATATTGAGCATGTTTACTTTAGAAAGATCAAGGTATTATTACTACTTTCTTTTCTACTGTTCTGATAAGACACCATGACCTAGGCAACTTATAGAAGGATGACTTTATTTGTGGTTTAGTGTTTACAAGGATTTGTGTAAATCCACCATGACCACCATGGTTGAAAGCAAGGCAACAGGCAGGAAGATATAATGCTGGTGACCTAACCACAAAGCAGAGAGAAACACAGGGAAAGGCAGGAGTTCTGAAACCTCAAAGCCTGCACACAGTGACCCATTTCCTCCAACAAGGCAATATCTCCTAATCCTTACCAAACATTTCCATGAAAAGGGGACTAAGTATTCAAATATATGAGCCAAATAAATGATGCAATCTCATTTAAACCATCACATTAACCATATAATAAAATTACACTTTTCTGATCTAGCAGTATAAATCATCTGTATCAAATGAAGTACTGCCTTGTGCAATAAATTTAAATCTTCCAATCTTCCTTAAAACATGTTATTTATTCATATTGTAAATGAATGACCTTTAAACATGACTTCACTAAATAAGATTAGATAATTCAACCATCTTTTTCTTTTTTTCCCTGTAAGGTGATATATTTATATTTGATGTAACTTAAAATCTGCAATAAACTGTAAAGCAACAATATCTATTGGTAACACATAGCCATTCACAAGAAAACTCACAGAATCAACTAACCTGCATGGGACTGACCTAGACGCTCTGCATATATGTTACAGTTGTGTAGTTTGGTCTTATTGTGGGACTCCTAACCATGGGAACAGGTACTGTCTCTAATTCTTTTTCTGGTTTTGGGGTCCCTATTCCTCATACTAGGTTGCCTTGCCCAATCTTAATACAAAGGAGGTGCTTAGTATTACTGTAACTTTATATGCCATGTTATCTTGATATCCTTGGGAAGTCAGCTTTTTTTTTTCCTAAACAGAAAGGAGGAGGAGTGGATAGGGGAGGGCAGAGAGAGAGAGCAGGAGGATGAGAGGAGAGGATGGAGGGGAAACTGCAGTTAGGATGTTAAAAAATAAATAAATAAATTACAAAACAAAACCAAACAAAATGCCAAAGAAATTTTGCATGAAATGAGACAGCTTGTGGTTTGAAGTGATACTGTTCATAGTTTATCGTGAGCTGTTCAAAATAGAGTTAAGGTCAGTTTCAGATGATGACCATGTGTGGTTTGTTTTCCTTATCTTCTCCTGTTTAATTTTCTCACTGGTCATTTCAGTAGCTATTATGCATTGGATTGCATATGTGAGTCTCTGGATATCAAGATGGAAAATAAATATTACCATATAAGGGATATTAGTATTATGAGAGAACATACCCCAGGGCATCAGAGAATATTTTAATAGCATACAAATCTCAAATGTAATGTAGCACATTCTTCTGAGAATGTAATATTAATATGAGGCATTTAGTTAACAGAAGCCAGTATTACAATATATAGAGATGATAGATTTACTTAAAGTTCAAATATTTAAATAATAATTATGAAATAGGGGTAGTTATAATGCTTAAGCAACATTTTATTTAATGTTAGAACTAAATACTTCTATGATGGGAGCAATTTTGATCAAAGAAGAATAAATGCTTAAAATTATTTTCATATTGTCATACATTAAACCTCACAGTGGTTTTTCCTGTTAAGAAAATAATCCTTAAATTATATAGCTTTATTTTGAATGCAACAAAATTAATAGGCTAAAATTATTTTGGTCATCCTATTGAAAGGATTTTTTTTCTAAGTTGGTGTTACATACAATATTATACAGTTTACTAATAAATATAATTTGTGATATATTTTTCTAATTAAGTGTGTTATAGTGTATGTTGCAGTAATGTGAGAGCCAAAGGAAACCAGTTGTAGCCTAAGAGAAGACTTTTTGGTCTTTCTTCACTGTTTGTTCTCTGTTTATATTTCTATGCAGGCATAGAGATCTTTTCTATCTATCTATCTATCTATCTATCTATCTATCTATCTATCATCTATCTATCTATCTATCTATTATCTGTCTGTCTGTCTATCTATCTATCTATCTACCTATCAATTTTTTCTATTATCTATCTCTCTGCTCACCAATCTATCAACTATCTATGTCTATCTATCTCATTACATCTATTTCTATGCAATGAACTTGACTAAATGGATATGTTGCTTAAAATGTAGCCTGTTTATATAATTTCTTTTTTTTAATAAAGTAGAAAGATTTTGTCTAAATAAAAAACAGGAAATATTGAGGCCCAAGAATACAGCTCAATGCTAGAGCTTTTGCTTGTCATCCATTATGCACCATGGTTATTCCCAGTAGCCCAACTCCCAATGAAAAAAAAAGAAAGTGCTACAATGTGACCGACCAATGGACAGAAGAAACATTCAAAGATGAGGAAAAACTTGGTTCTCAAAAGAATGTAGGGTCCGATACTAATAACAAAATATTGAACAATGCCAAATAAAATAGTAAAAGCTTTTCTAAAATTTTATTTTTTAAGCACTTCATGGTCTGATGGAATTCTTTAAAAGAATAATAATGTAGTTTCATTTTATTGACATTTTTCTTCATCAAAGAAGCCTTTTCTTAGTACTAGCAATTTCAAAGATTAGACATAATTGAAAGCCAGATTGCATGGAAGTTAAGGTAGAATGATAAACTATGAGAAAATCTTTGCATTTTCTTTTCTCTTCAGGATTTACAAATTGTAAGAATGACTGTATAACACATTTTATCAAGAAAGAAAAAAAAACAGATGAGCTAGGAGATCCACTTGCTTGTAATACAGACTTTTTTAAACCATTTAGCAATTGACAATTTATTGAATGTAAACCGTTTTATGTTGTTAACTGTTAATAAAAAAAATCATGGCAAACTTAGTTCAAAGCAGTGAAAAGCAGGAATTTTCAGGAGCAATAGACATTTCTAATAGTTCAATAGTAAGGACATGGGTGAAACTTTTCTTACAGTATGATTTGGGAAAAAAAAAAAAAAAAAAAAAACTTCAGATAAAAATACAGATCGAGCCGGGCGGTGGTGGCACACGCCTTTAATCCCAGCACTCGGGAGGCAGAGCCAGGCGGATCGCTGTGAGTTCGAGGCCAGCCTGGGCTACCAAGTGAGCTCCAGGAAAGGTGCAAAGCTATGCAGAGAAACCCTGTCTCGAAAAACCAAAAAAAAAAAAAAAAAAAAAAATACAGATCGATGATAAAATTTGAGCAGTCTTAAAACATTAAACACATCTATAACATTGTTTTAAGCTTCCTACACATATGGTCAAAAAGAATGTATATGAGGATATCTCTTACAATGAGGAAGAACTGCTAAAAGAATTCTTCCACAAAATTAACATTTGCAATAAACTCTAAAAAACATATGATAATAAGAGAAGTAAGCAAATTCCAAATGGTAGACAAGACACTGACCTTATAGGGGTAATGGTATTCATGTTGTTTTATGGTCACCCACTTAATAAGATAAACATTGCTTAGATGCTATTATTTCCATTTTCTAATAAGGGAGACTAAATATGGAAAATTCATAATTATCCCATTGAAATAACAAGTCACACAGGAAATCAACCCTGAAAGCTTCCATTTCCAAAGACACTTGTAAGAAGTTCAGTTTAGACAGTGAATAACAAAGACCTACCCATTGCCTATTCAAGATTCATTAAGAATGTGTCATGATTATCCAGTCGATTCAAAGTATATCAGCTCTGTTTTCATTTGTTTTAAACTTTGGTTTGCGCTTCTCTCATGCCATACTTCCAACACATCTTCTTCTCCCTCTATTCCTCTTAGTTTCAGCCCTCTTCTCCCCTCTCTCTCAGATGCAACCTCTTCCCTCCTGCCACTCCTGTCTCCCCCCACCCCCTGAAAAGAGCTGGCTTGCTAAGAATGTCAGAACAGGGCACAAGCTACAATAGGGCCAGGCCCAAAGCCTCACATCAAGGCTGGAATAGCCAACCCAGTAAGAGAAAAAAGGGTCACAAGAGCAGGCAAAAGAGTTAGAGGAACCCCACTCCTACTTTCAGAAGTACCCCCAAAACACAAAGCCAACAACCATAACATATATGCAAAGTACCTAGTACAGACCTATGTATGCTCCAGGAATGCCTCTTCAGACTCTGTGAGCCCCTGCCCCCATGAGCCCTGCTTAGTTGGTTCTGCAGCCTGTGTTCTCCCAGTGTTCCCGACTTCTCTTATTTTGTGCCTAGACTTTCTACCCTCTCAGAATTAAATAGTTAAAAACTATATCAAGCAAAATGTCATTGTGAAGCAAAATAATGTCAATTATAGCTCATATGTTAATATTCAACAATCCTAATAAAACAAATGGTAAATATTTTCCTGATTTACAGAACAAATTTTGCCTTGGCTATCTTCATATTTATAAAGTGAATGAAGAATCAGCATTAACAGTAACTGGATTAGCATTTATCAAGGCTTCTAAAACCTGCTAATTTATTCAACATGTTTTTTTTTTTTTGTCTTCACTGGTGTCACATCTAGCTATCAGTCTAACCCAGTTGTGGGATTTCTCTGTTCTTTCTGTACAGAAAATCTTACCAGTTTTAAGCAATGACATTTATTTCCCTTTTCCAAAATTTACCTATTGTGACTATTTTGCCTGCTTACTGCTCTTCAGACATCAAGGACATAGCTAAACAGTAATGGCAAAAGTGTGTTTCATTAATTTCTTTGCCATTACATTTAGATTATACCCATGTAAACACCAGAGTTGAGCTTTAACAATAAATAGAGTCCTCATATTTCTTCATTTACCTAGGCATTTAACCAATTGAAAATCATTAGGATTACCATTGTTGTTTCTTTCATGAATTAAAATTTTGACTTCAATAATATTTTATTGTTATTTATCTCTTACTGTTTAAAATGTTTAATTTTTAAAACACTTGATCTTACCCAGAAGGCTGTGAAGCAATTTAATTAATTTTTAAAATATAAAATAAGTTAGGCTAGGTATGAGGCTCAGTTGGTAGAGTGCTTGTATACCATGGGAAAGGAACTTAGGACTCTCTGTAACATTACACAATGGCATGGATTCCAGAACTTGGTTGACAGGGTAAGAAGATATAAAGTTCAAGGTCATCCTCAGCTACATACCTTGTCCTAAACTAGCATAGATTATGTAAGACCTTGTGAATAACCAAAAACATAATATAATAAATACTTTAAAAGTTGACATCTTTTTCATATGCTTAAAAATCTTGTTTATTAGTGTACCCTAAATATGAACATACTTTTCTGAACTACAGGTACCACTGCATTTATTGTCTAGTTTTAGATATACATAACAGTATGAATTTGCATTATTAGTGTCTTGCAAATTAATATTTAAATTTTTGTATGAAGTACATTCTTTGATAAACATGCATAATACCTTTCTGTTAGCAAAATAGGGCTGGAAGTTCTCTTAGTTTATTTTCTTCTTGCTTTGATAAAACATTCTGACAAAAGCCACTTAAGAGAAAAAGTTTATTTAGCTCACAGTTCAAGGCACAATCCATCATTGACATCAAGGCCACAGCAACAGAGCACATTATATACACAGCAAGATGAAAAGTATAAGGAATGTATGCCCAGATTGTTTTCTCTACTCCTGTACAATTTAGGATCCTCTACCTGAGGCATGATGACACCAACAATGGGTAGGGATTCACAGCTTGGTCAATACACTCAGAAATAATTTCCTATAGACAGGTCTAGAGGTCCATCTCCAAGATGGTTCTAAATTCTGTCAGGTTGATAATTGACATTCATCATCAGAATCACGAGTTTAAGTAGTTAGTAGTATCCTCATTTTAAAACATTTATTCAGTGTACAATTATAATTTGGGATTTTAAACATAAAAAATACTGCAGTATAATGAAGCACTTAATTGATCTTATTGCCTTTATCTGTCAGATAAAGACTGGACCTTGAACTTTTCTGTAAAAAACACATATATTAAATGAATGGGTAATAAATATTAATCTGTGAGACCTTTTCTGAAAAGTGTTATGACTAAATATTAGAGGAGGAAGTATGTTCACCTTTTGAAGAGACTTCATAAAAATTTGAAAAAAAATATTTTTGATAGCACACAAATACTGCCCTGAGAATTTTAAAATTTGAATAGTTGGTTCATTGGCTTTACAATTTCAATTATATGGGGAAAATTAATATAAAATGTTATATTCTTTAGGGATGAATATATTATTTGCTATATTATGATATATAATTCCTAATCATGAACTACTTCCTTATAGGCTCATTATTCATTACTGACTTGTTATCATATTGGATTGTATAGAGTATGATTTCTAAATATTTGTCAAATTATGGCTACATTAATTAATATTTTAAATCATTAGAAGCTCCATAGGAACAAGTACATGGACTGCATTTGATCTCTAATAATGAATGCTTGTTTCTATTGCTAATGACAATTATCTTTCCTGATTGAAAAATAATGATGACATAATGCCCTAAATACAATAATTAATGATTTCATATATTGCAAGACAAACTATGCACACATTTAAAGAATTTCTGAGTCTATTTAAATCATTTTAAGAAATCAGTTGTTAATATTAAGTGCCTTAGTTGCATATCTTATTTGCATATCATTTACTTTCCAAATCAAATTGATTAGACTCTGTATGTAAATATAAGATAGTTGACTCCTCTTGCACAAGTTTAATATCTAAGCAGAAGAAAATTAGGGAAGTGAACAATAACAATGAGAAAGATCTTTTACTACTGGAACTTGTTTCTGCATTTTGCAATATTTTGATAACCAGAAGCTTTCTGTGTCATTGTTCTTGGATAATTCAACCTGCCTCTAAGACTTGGTTACTAGTCTTTCAACTGAGATTTGTGGCAGGGACATATTCTTCTTTCACTCTCTAGCTGTTGACAACTTTTGTCTTTATACTAATTCTATGCAGTTTGAAGACATGCATATATAGAATTTTGTTAATTTATTCTTGATTACAGAATGACTGCTAGGTCTTTGATATGTGAACTTTTTAAAAGAAAGCAACATAAAAGTTGCCAGTACAATCATCACCACAACAAAATTAATAACTGAATTCATAACATGCCAGACCTCTTTAAAGCATTTTCCATTTATTCATAATTGTGATACGACTTACATTACTATACTTGACCAGTGAGAAGTAAAGTGTGTATGTCAAAACTAAGAACGTTTGTCTGTTATTTCCTATTTAATATCTAACTTCATAGGCTGTTTTCTAATAAACTTACCCAAATCCTCTTGTTAATAATAGGAGAAACAACAACAAAACTACAAAAATCACTTACTAGTTTTACTGTATAACTTCCTGAAGTTCCTTTCCTCTTTGCAATAAGCATTAAACACACACACACACACACACACACACACACACACACACACACACACACACATACATGCACAAACACATTTTTCCTTTTAGCTTCTATTATTGGACACATGTTACAAATTAACATTTCTCCTAGATTCTATGTTATTTCATGACAAAGTCTTTAAAAAATATCCCTCCTATTGTTCTTTATTTTCTTTAAGAATCACTTGCCCTTCAACTCCAAAGCCTCAATGACACCATTCTCCTCTGATCTTGGTCTCACTTGCCTTGTCACACATTGCCTTGCCTTAATTATTTTCTGCATATTCTTAATAAGCATACACATTATTAGATCAAGGTTTATGCTTATTACTTCTTTCATTTTCCTTTCTTCATCGTCTTTCCCTAAGTTTTAGTCAATGATCTCTAAAAGTAGTTTCTAACACCCTGTCTTAATGTTGACTTTTCTAATATTTGTTTTCTGTTTTTCCTTTACTTTTTACTTTTTATTTTTAGATACTTCTGAGTATTAATTTTAATATGGTTCATCTGTATAATGCCCATTCCCTCAAGGTAAGACATCTTATGCAGAAGAGGCAGAAAGATTGCAAGAGTCAAATTTCAAAACAACCTGTTATTTTCTGTTTATTTGTTCATTTTTATGTGTGTGCCTCTCTCTCTTTCTGTGTGTGTGTGTATATGTGTATGTGTGTGTGTGTATGTGTGTGTGTGTATGTGTGTGTGTGTATGTGTGTGTGTATGTGTGTGTGTATGTGTGTGTATGTGTGTGTGTGTGTATCTGTGTGTGTGTGTATGTGTATCTGTGTGTGTATGTGTGTGTGTATGTGTGTGTATGTGTGTGTATGTGTGTGTGTATGTGTGTGTGTGTGTGTGTGTGTGTGTGTGTGTATGTGTTTGATTTTCCTTGTTTAGTTTATTAGTGGGGGACAACTCCAAAGAACAACACTTTTTAGGAACAAGTGGACTGATGTGTGGATGAATTCAGAGGTTGTGAATCACATGCAAATCTTTCACGAGTTCAAACCAGATAAAATCCAGCCTGGAGAAGGGCAAGTGCATAAGTACCATTCCTAATCAAGAAGCTATATAAAAATGATAATTGGTAGGAGATGGAAAAGAAGTTTTATTCAATGGAGAGAGAGTGCACGTATCAACAACATCTCAGGGTAGGCCACCTGCTCAGGAGTAGTTGAACAATGAATATCAAACTGTTCTTTATTGTTCATTTGTGTGTGTGTGTGTGTGTGTGTGTGTGTGTGTGTGTGTGCTTTTCCTTGTTTTTTTTTAATTTTTTTGTTTAATGGAGAGAGAAAGAATATAAAGTTGGATGAGTAGGGAAAGGTAGAGCTGAGAGGACTTTGAAGAGAGAAAAATAATATGTCCAAAATACATATTATATGAAAAACCAAACAAAAAATTAAAAAAAAACTTCAGACCAAGTGCACTCATGAATATAGGCATAAATAAAGACCATTGAAAGAGAGAGAGAGAGAGAGAGAGAGAGAGAGAGAGAGAGAGAGAGAGAGAGAGATAAAGGCATAAATCTCAGCTTCTCTGATTGACTTCCAAGGACCACTGGTTTCCAGTCCTAATCACATTATTTGCCCTTGTCTGACACTTCCATAACTCTGGCTGCCTTTTACTTTGATCTCTGATGTGTCCAGTTAAACAGATTTGCCCACACATCAGCAAATGTGCAACCGTTTCACCTCTTTGCGCTCTGCCATGGAAGGCAAAAGACTGAAACTTCAGCCACCCCATCACATATGAAATTCCAGATAGAACACAGTTTTGAGTGATGAGGAAAAGGAGCAAGTGTGCTGGAACACTAGGAAAAAATTTCATCTACTCATGTGGGTGCCAAGCACTTCTGTCCCTTCTCTTTCCTGCTTTGTAAGAACTACTGCAAAGTCTGAAGCTATGCCACTCACCTGGAGTCAGGAAAGCAAGCACGAACTCCGGCCCTCATGTCATTCAGACGGTGACCCAAAACAAAGTATTTGAATCTAAAATTCCATTTCTGTTAGAAATACTGGACGCAATATTCCTTTGTTCTCATGAGCTTGTTGTACTTGGCAGTTCAGAACAAGACCTAGAAGGGAGAGTCTGAGGGGAGAAGGAAGACATAGGCCGCCATGTAATGCCTTCAAGTATTCCCAAAGAAGTGTTTAGCTTCCATTTGCTCGTGTCTAGGATTTAGCATTTCGGATGTGAAGGAGGGGCAAAATAAAGTTTTCTAATAATTAATTCACATCAGGTTGCTGAGAACGATTGCACTAACTGAATCTAATGTCAGTCAAAGGGTCTTCCAGAAGAGGATGTTTAATCATATGGGTCAGGAATAACCAAAGGCGGTGAGCTGTACTGTGGGAGGTGGGACTCTAAGCAGGGTCCTCTGCAAGAGCAGCCAATGCTCTTAACTTCTGAGCCATCTCTCCAGCCGCATAATTGACATGTGAATACAGTTGTTAGTTAATATTCGACTTTTTCTATCTTTCATTAAAACTAACAAACAATACTGAATTTATGGAGTAAAATCAGGCCACTTTGCAAGATATATTGTAATATAATCAGACACTATTGAGGAAGAATTATTTATTTGCCAACATCTGAATATTGGTTTGAAAAAAAAAATAATGGCTTTCTCACAACCCAGTCATTCATAAGATACGTTGCACATGCACACAAAAAAAATTTGAGAAAATAATGTGAACATAAGGCAGTTTTAGCACTGCAATCAAGATTTGATACATGTTTCTTCTTGGCTTACCTTTAATTTTATTAACTTTTGGTAGCTCAATTTTTGTTATTTGAACTTTGGTCACTTGGTTTCATTTTGCTTCTGCATTTAGAGTTGTGTAAAATTTAGGTTAAAAAGACTTCAAAGTAGACAGGTACTGTAAGACTACTAGAGTTTCTTGTGTACATGTTCAAAATACATTCTTATAGACCAAATATATCTTTATTACTTCATTCTTTAAAAATGTTACATAGGAAATTTGTTGTTCTGCATCTTTGTTGTTTGTTTCCTAGGGTTATGTTTGTAAAGTTTTTTTTTAATCAAATCAAAATAACTGGATATAGAGAAAGACCCAGGGATAGAGTACTCTAAATTAAATTTTTCATTGCATTTCACAATTAATTCACCAGCTCATGGTTTCACTTAGTAAGAACAATAGATTAATCATACAAATTAATTCAAATTAAATTCTAAGATTCCCTAGGAACTGAAAATAATTTATTTTGATGTTTCAGTACATGCATAAGCAAGCAATCAAAAGGACTACATTTAAAGTTACTACTACTATGAAAGAAAAGCCAACTGTAAGGTTCTATTACACAGTCTGTCAAATGTTGGTAAAAATGTCATGTATATTTTAAAAACTATTAAAACAAAAACATAACTACTTTTGCAATGAAGAAAGAATGTGTTTGAAGTGGCAGATATGATAATTTTCTGATTTAATAATTACAAAATACATGAATGTATCCAATATCTCATCATATAGCATATCTACTTATAATTACTATGTGTAAAATCAAAATCATTTGCAATAAATATACCTTGAAGTGCAATATATATGGAATGATATACAAATGATACAGTCTCTAATGTTTCTGATTCAAATGGGGGGGGGTTAAAAGTTTCAAATCTCGTCATAAATGACTGTCCCATTGTATCTTAAGAAATGTTTGCTATTTTATCTAGGATTTGCTCTTTGTCCTTATTCTGTTACTTAGCTAAAACTTTATAGAGGAAAAGATGTATAGTAGCCTCCTTAAAAAGTATGATGATGATGTTTACATATGTATTTATGTATAGTTTTTGTACATATAAGTATTTGTGTATCATGTATATATGTATATAGGTATGATTAACACACACACACACACACACACACACACACACACACATATATATATATATATATATATATATATATATATATATATATATATATAAATTGGGACTGGGACTAGAAGTGATTGAGGAGCAAGGTTGCTTCTAGCTTGAAAAGTTCTAAAAATCGCAGATGAAGAGAAAGTCGCACTGTGAGTAAGGGAAATATTTTCACTAAGTAAAGCAATGCCCAATTACACATGTCCAAAGAGTAGACTGGGTGAAAATAAAATTTTAACTATCTCAAAGTTGCAATATAAGAAGAGAAAGGACTTTAGAATACAACAAAAATAGCAGGGGAGGGGCATCCTACTCTCTTTATAAAATATTACAAACTTTCCCCATGGTTTAGGAGTTTTCAAACAACCCACAAAGTACTCTGCTAGAATAAGGAAAATATAGTTGGGCACCTGCCACAGGTGAATGTTAATGTCAGACACAAAACAACTAGTTGCATACGACCTTGTCCTCATATTTGAGAGATCTCGTATTAGACTATAGAAGAATGAAGGGCATTCAGTAGTGAAGACAGAAGAATGATATTTCAACTCTGCAGAGTTTTCAACCTAATTCAGGTTCAAGTTTCAGGAAACAGCAAGCAGCTCTGGATTGAATGAAAGATTGCCTTTTGTTTCAGTAAAACTGAAGTTTTTAATGCTTGAAATTTATACTCTCAGGATCTAAACTATATACAAATGACACACGATCTGCTACAAATGTTGTCTAGCGCTGGAAAAGGGAACGTTAATGTTCTAAGTTTTGGTGTTAAAGGACAAAGTGCAAGCGTTTCCTGATTTTACTTCTAACAACTACAGTTCATTCATTAAATGCATACATCAAATTGGAGCATAAAATACAATTAAAAAAACTTGAAATAGTAGCTATTTTCTTTGTCTTGTCAATTGAATATTTAGTGGGGCCATCTGGATGGTCCAGATTTGATAGCAATCTTGAGTCAGTTTATTTACACTCTAAAGGATAAGGCTATGTTCCATCAGATGGTCTGAAATGTCTCCAGCTGGTGTATCTCTCCACGCACAGTCATGCTTATAAAGATGTTTCATCTGAGAATACCTTAGACAATCACATTCAGCCACTTCTTTGTATCTCACCCAGCTAAACTCAGAACTGTTACACTGAGCATTCTCAAGAAGTCATCTTTCTCCTCTACAAACCTTCTCTTCTGTACTTTCTCTTAGAATCTCTACCAAAGATTCCCAAAGAGAATCTCTGTAACACACTTAAAGACAATCGAGGCAAAGTGCACATTCTTGACTACAGCGATGGATGATTTCTTAACCTAGTACTTTAAGTGCAATGCTACCATGGTTTCATGCGATATTTATTAGTAACAACCACATTTGTTCTCTGTAATAAGACACACACATTTGTGTCAAATGCTCACACAGGGTGGTAAAATCTTGGAATAGAATTCCATTGCTGAAATGAGGTGAATGCCATAAAATGAATTTATATTGGATTGAGGACGTACTCATGAATTATATCTAGTTTATTTCATTTTGACACAGAAAAATCATTGTTTCTACTTCAATGAGAATTTTATTCAAATTTTCCTGCACACAATTTAAAGGTATTTTTTTCATAGTGTGTACAATTTATCAGTTTTTTTGAAACACTAAACTATATTAGGCTTGTCTCATAATTCTATGTTTGCAAATATTTGGTGTACTATAGGAAATAAAACATTCAGGGTAAAATTCATGTGTTTTATGGAAAATTCAGCACTGGCAATAATGATTTGGGTCTTTATTACCAACAAGTCAAATGTGTACCTGGGTAGAATCCTTCTCCATCTTCTCTTTCTTCCTCTGCTTGGTGACAACACTGTCCAAGAAATGGAGCAGTGCTTTTGTGCACAGACTAAAAATGAACACTTTTTTTTCCAAGAAAATTAATGTCCATCTTTTTTCCACACCCACACATTGACAATCAGCTTTTTGATTGTCACAAACTAATTTTTTAAGGTCTTTTTTAATCTGTTTGTTTTTAACTCTCTCTGTGTAGCAATTTAGTGGAAGCAAAAGATGACAAACTTTTCAAACTTATTGTTTCATTTCCTAGACACAGCTTAGAATTACAAGCTTACAAGGAATTGCAATGATACTTTTATAGGATTCAAATGTGTTTAAATTGGCCTCAGTTAATTGCAGCATAATAAAAATAGCTATTTTTTTAAATGAGCACTGTGCCAAAAAGAGTTCTAAACGTGTTTGAAACATTTGAGATAGAATCACATTGCCTAACTTTTGTCTCCCCTTTACCTTCCGTTCGGAAAGACTTAATTTCTGTAGAGAACAACTTACAAGAATTTGTTCTTGAAAATACTTAGTTACATTAAAAGGGAGGCAACCACAGAAATGGAATGATTCCCATGTGTAGCATAATAAATTCTTCCTAAATGATAGGAAACACGAAATGGGCAAAGAGAGGGTGTCTGATATCCAGAGGCACTAGGAAGCTTCATACTGGCACAGTAGCTAGATGTTAGGAGTGAGTAAGATATAGTTGAAAAATATATGCCCCAAAACTTCCAGAAAAGTACCATGTTAATGATGTCTGGACATGAAGATGAAGAAGCAGCAGCATGAGAAACCAAGAAGGCAAGAGTTTTATGGCGGTGGAAAGCAGTACTTTCTGAATAATACTGCCCATTAAGCTGATTAAGGTACTTTGAAGGCAGAGCTGGGAGGGTGGTTAATGCTAGCGGGAAAAGTGACTTTTATGTTGTTGATAGAGCCCCTGGCAAAATGTGAGATGTTCACATGATAAAATGACCCCAGGAATATCATAATAAAGTCTATTGTGCCAACAATTGCAACTTCAGTGGATTTACTGTTCTGTATAGTAAGACAAAAACTAACTTGACTCTGGAAATGGTAAAGTGCTAAATGTGTTCCACACAGGAATCATATTATTTCAATTATATCAATTATACTGTTTACCATTTTGATAAGTGAAATTGATAATATTAAATCTCATGTACTTTGAAGAATATAACGTCTTTTAAATGTTTGTTCTGCTTCCAGGTGTACACTGTATGCAGCTAGGATTTCCATCAACATTTCCAAACATTATCGTGGAACAGAAAAACAATACAGAAGATGTGAATATGTTAGAACATTTTAATGTAGTCATCCACTTTGCAAATTGATGTTTTTGGAATTTCATACATGAATATGTTGTGTTCTGATCAAGCCCATGCCAACCTCTCCTTGCCGCTGCTCTGCTTTCTTCCCCCTCACTGAGGGAATTTAGTGCTGCCTGTGTATAAATGGGCATAGGACCATCATATGTGTCCATATTTTAAAGTACGGGAATACTTTCTTGCAGAATTTTAACGATAATTTATGCAACTTCAATATCCTATTCCAAGGCTAGAGTACAAACAGTCGTAAATGACAAGGATGACAGAACCTGGGTATAATTCCATGTGAATGAATGACAACTCCTCTGTATTTTTTTAGAAATTTAAGAATGACTTGCTTTAAGCCTGATTAAGTGTCACACAGTAGGGAGAGAAGAAAGTATATAGGTAACGTGATGTGTCAATGAAGAATGTGTCTTGCATGTGTGTCATGAGGGGAGATTCTGTGACTTGTTCTTTGTCTTCGGTGGAACTGTTTTCACGACATTGACATCTAAAGTGCGTCTAGTAGCATTTCAAAGTATTTGATTACAGAAAACTATGATAATTGAAGGGCAAATTTTCCAGGAAGACACGCTGAGAGTGAAAGTGTATATTAATTTATCAATCAGGTTATAATCTGACAAAATAGCTCAGAGGTGATGCTCGCCCTCAGGAGAAAGGTCAGGCTGGATTTGAAGTCAGATTGAGTCTTAGTATAGAAAAATGAGAGATTTAAATAAATAAAATATTCATCATTTATCTCAACTTGGATTTCTCTCTTCTCCAAAAATCAGTCTGAAGTACCTAAAGTAAGATATGTTTCATAAAGTATGGTTGATCCCTCTTTTAAGGGACAGAGGAGAGAGTCATGGTGTCATAAACACACAGCTTTGTTTGCCAGTAAATTGGGATCCTCAGAGAGATCATTAATAGAAATATTTGTGTCACTTAAACTCATTTTTAATGATGCATGTTCCAAAGAAAATACCCAACATTTGGTTAACACAAAATGGACATGCAGTTGAAAAGCCTCAATGATCCTGAAACTGAAATGGAACTTGTTTCCTCTTTTGACTTTCAGTTTATCCTATGACACATATGAAATTGATATTATTACACAAATTAACTTTAGTATAAAAGATAGGGAAAATAAAAATAAGCTGCAAACATTGTTTAATTAATTTTTGAGTATCCATTGGCTTCATAAAACTTTTGTCAATTTTATGGTTACTGACAATGAAGTTCTCAGTAGAGTTATGCATACCAGAAGCAAAATAACTTTGTTCAAGAAAACTAGGACTCTTTGCAGAAGAAAATGTCCAACATTAAGGAATGTTTTAGGAACAAGCTTGTTCTTCCTTAGTCTGCTGAATATTTTAGTATGTATGAGTGGGTTAATTCTTCAGGAGTTGTAATCATTTCATTTTAGTATGTCTATTTAGATTTCTATGTTATCTACAGGTATTCATCACCCTTCTAAGTAGGAAGGCCTGTAGCCCTTGCATAATATTCATGCAAACACATTATTCCACAGCAGAATTTTCACATTATTCCTTCCTCTAAAGTAACTATAGCCTAGTTCTGATTTATAAAAAAAAATTCTTCACATGAAATTTGACATACTAACACAATGTACAGAAGCTGAATCCTTCATGTTTCTAGTATATTATACTGACATAATAATGTGTACATATATGTGTGTATATATGTGTGTATATATATGTATATGTATATATACATATATATATATATATATATATATATGCTAATACCCATGAAGTGTGTTAAATAATGTTTTTGTCTACATCAAAATTCCCACTCCCATCCTCCAATCTATTTTCTGGAATACAACTAAAACTGTCTTCCAAACAAGGATTGTTTTTGGTTTTTGTTTTGTGTACATAGTTTGCAAAGTAAAGATATTTAAAAGATTAATTAAGAAAATATAGAAACATTCCAGAATTTGTATAATGTAGTAGCAAAACACATGTGTTAACATTCTCACAACGTAGTTTTAAAATCTCACATTTTTTCTATAATTAAGTGACTTTACAACTTAGTCTTTAAGCATAATGTGCATTTCTTGGCTCTTAATATTAGGGCTATGAATTTCATATTTAGTCTTTCCATTACTTCCTATATAAATTATCATAATATGATGTTAAAATGCTGAGGTTGCAAACAAATTATTCATTATGTATTTTTTTGTAATTTTTTTTGGAATTTGGATCAATAATGTGTTGAACTACTCGTAATTGAGTTGCACTGCAATTCCATCCAACACATTGTCTTGCCACACCAATTAAGATAAGCCTTCCTGCTCCAGGCATTCTCAGTTAGGTATTAGAGGCAAAATATCCTATCAGACTGTGACTTTTCAAATATCCATTTCATCATTCTTCAATGAACTCTGTATTATAGTTTCTATTAATGACAAAAATAATTTAAGATGGTCTATTTCTTCATCTCAATTGTTCTTTATGTCACATATTAGCTAACGGACATGGTTAAGGTTGAAAATAAAATATTTAGCATTCATAGATCATCAGAAGATGGACAAATGGCTTTCCTCACTAGTCAAATTACAATTCCATGACTGCAAATAAAAATAATTTGGACTTATACTAAACTAATAGAATTTAAGCAGCATCTTTAATTCTCCAATTGTATCTTTTAAAATAAATACATTTAAAAGCAATGTTATGACTGTGAGTATCTTATTTGCATGAAGAAATTGTTCCACAATGTGTGATGCCCATGAAAGCTGTGTTAGGATAACAGGTCACCTGGAACTGGAGTTACAATGTGAGAGCTGACAACAAACTCTGATTTTCTGCAAGGGCAGGAGCAAGTGATTTTGACCATTTCCAGCATTCCAAACTCTATCTTAAAAAAAATAAAAATAAAAAACTAGAATAAAACATTATATACATTTTATATATACTACTATGTAATCATTATTCTTTATGTGATTGTGATATTCTCCTTCTGAAATGTGTTCAGAATTCTCCCTCTGTCTTTGTCTCTGTCTCTATGTTTGTCTGTCTGTCTGTCTGTCTGTCTGTCTCTCTCTTTCTCTCTCCCTCTCTCTCTCTCTCTCTCTGTTTGTGTGTGTGTGTGTATGTGTGTGTGTGTGTGTGTGTGTGTGTGTGTGTGTGTGTGTGTGTGTGTGTTTACCCTGCAGGTCTGAGAAGTATTATAATCCTGAATTCTGGTATAAATATTAGTGCTAAGAAATACTTCAATGTTATTATTATTATTATTATTATTATTATTATTATTATTTACTTATAAGGAATCTTAATTTTCTCAATATTTAAAATATTTCTTAAGGTTTGATCATCTCTATTTATCATAGCTGTGCACAACTGATTCAGAGCTCAACTGGATAATCACCAAACCAACAAATAGAAACATCTTCAACTAATAAGTTGTTCAGTATTTTTCTCTCCATCTTTTCTCTTTCATACAGGCAATTTTACTTACCATGGAATATTACAGTATACACTTTCTTAATTGATAGTTTATTCCTGGATTCCTCTTTTGCATTATTTGCTCATATTTCATGATTTGCTTCATTTTATAGGGATCACACATGTATCATTTGGGGAGCATGAATTTATATTTTTAAAGCTTGTCTTAGTTATATTTATATTTAATTGTCTAAATATTGATGCATTTAGCTAAAATATTTTAGTTACCTTTGTGTTATGAAATTTTTTGAGGAAAATTCAAGTACTTTTCACAAGCCTTCACTGTTTTTTTCACTTGTATTAATATGGTTGCATATAAATGTCATCTGTGTATTCAGTTCAGAATGCAAAACAGATTTCATAGTAGCAATTTGATGTCTTTACATTATGTTCATGATGAACATAGTCAGGTACAATGGACTAAATATTGGAAAATAATGATAATCCAAACTATTAGTGAAGATTAGCCAGCATCTGGTGCAACTTTAACCTATGTTTTCTGATTTCTTTCGAAAAAAAAAATGAAACAGAAGTATCACTTGCTATATGTGAGAGCCCATGTACAAATCCTCGGATTTAAGCCTCTTTACCTCACCTGCTCAACTCTAATATTCCAACTTCTGTAGGCAGATTCACCACCTTATAATTTGGACTGCTTCATAATCAAGAACCCCTGAGCCTGAATAACTCAGCTTGGTTTATCTTTATGTGATAAACTTCTGAATCCATCAATGCTCTATGCCTGGTTTGTTCATATGAAGATGCTCAAAGCAGGGACCAATGTAGAACTATCTTCAAAAATTAGGCTAAAAGTTAATCACAATTTAAGACATACTGATTTAATTACCTTTATCTTTGCCATTTAATACTATATGTAAGATTTCATGATACAACATA
The DNA here is from genome assembly GCF_049852395.1 of Peromyscus maniculatus bairdii. Taxonomy (NCBI): domain Eukaryota; kingdom Metazoa; phylum Chordata; class Mammalia; order Rodentia; family Cricetidae; genus Peromyscus; species Peromyscus maniculatus. The sequence goes on along the minus strand of NC_134868.1, from coordinate 22,786,833 downwards.
TTAGGTTGTGCTACAGTGGATTAAAATGTTCTACTATGTGCAATTATAAGTTTCATCTCATAGTAGTTTTATGTAATTTGTCATTATAGATCAAACATGATTATTGTTTTACAACTTCTTGGACGTTCATTCATTGTAATTCCATAATATTCAAAATTCCTTTCGGAGTGTTTTGCTTTAAAATAATTTATTTAGATGCATTTGTGCACACACCTTGAAAGATCTAAAAACATAGATTTTTTGTATCTAATTTTGACTTGCTTTAAATATTAATAAATATTATCTACTCTTATCTGCTACTAAGTTTTACATAGGGGATGTTGTTATCACATAGACTATAAGTCAACTGACACACGACAGATCATGGATAGACATGTAATTTTGTTACATAGGGTTTTATTTGTATAGTATCATGTTTCAAATGCAGAATCTTTTGTGTTTACTTTGCTTTTTGTGGTTGTATTTTTGAGACAGGGAGACAGGGTTTCTCTATGTAGCCCTGGCTCCTGGCTGTCCTGTAACTTACTCTGTAGACCAGGTTGGCCTCAACTTCGGAGATCCGCCTGTCTCTGCCTCCCAAATTCTGGGGTTAAAGGCAAGTGCCACCACCACCTGAATTGTGTTTACTTTGCATTAGCAGTACACATATCTATTATTTACTTGCTTGATTTTGATTATTTTTGACTTGTATCAATATTATTAGCAAATTGTGATTTAATCTCCTTTTGCTTGCTGTACTTCCAATTTCTGACTTGTTTGCCACTTTCAGAAAAGAATTAGGAAAGGATCATGACTTAGAATCTTTTATCTTGTGCTTAAAATGATATTTCTATTATATTAATGTTAATACTACTGAGTAAATTTTTGAGTTTAGAATTTAAGATTTAATACTATGGGGCTAGAGAGATGGCTCAGCAGGTAAGAGCACTTACTGCTCCTCCAGAGGACCCAGGTTTGATTCCCAGCACCCACATGGCAGCTCACGACTGTCTCTAATGCCATTTCCTGGGCAATCCAAAACCCCTTTCTGACCTCAGTGGATTCTGCATGCACATGGTACAGAGACATACATGCAGGTAAAAGGTCTATACACAGAAAGTTTAAAATAAAAAGAAATTTAAATAGATTTAACACTCAAAAGAGTTTGTTAAATAACGTGTTTGAATTCACGATTATTATCAATTTCACACAATGTTAATGATGCTGCAAAATAATACTTTACTGTAAAGTAATTGATACTTACAGATGATACAGAACTATGTATCCACATTGCCCACATACTAAGGGTGATCCTCTTGTCTCAGCTTCTTAATGCCTCTGCTTTTTGAATGCTTAGAATATTCATATGAACCCCTTCATACAGCATGACTGATCTCTTTTACACCTTATGTACCAGATAGTGTTGAAGATTCTTGAACTCTATGAACTACCTAAAATCTTACAAAAGTCTATGATGAATTTATTGGTTTTATCCAAATGCAAGATGATGATATCAAGTATAAGGAGATTAAATGAGGTTCCCACGTCAAATGCTAGGCTGGGATACATTCTCATGATAAACTAATAGTCTTAACTTTCAGACACTTTCTTATAGTTATGAAATAGTTACTAATTTAATCTTTTTTATTATAACTATAATTTGGACTCTAGCCATTGGTTGTAATGTAAAGGTATGTCTAATATGAGATGTGGTATGAGATATGGAGCTAGTTGTGGGTGAACACCTTTAATCCCAGCACTCCGAAGGCAGAGGCAGGCAGGTTTCTGTAAGTTCAAGAACAGCCTGGTGTACAGAATGTGTTCCAGATCAATCAGAGAGAGGGGTGTGTGTGTTAAATTTTAATCCATGAAAGTGCAACTATCTATACAGCAGAAACAACTCAAATAATGAAACAATTCTGATTTCTTCTCTCTCTAGAGTACAATTGTATTTAAATTGCTGAAGTGTTCTGAAGGTATGGTTAACTTCAGATTTTTTTTCCCAACTCTTAGTTTCTGTGAAAGTTCACTGTGATTGAGTCTACAGTCAAATCATAGTAAGTACATTTGGGGACTACATAAATAGCCTCCTTTAGGGAAAATAGGAAGAAAACAAAATTAGAACATAAATCCTATGGTTATTCTCAAACTATTCCCAAGTAACTCATGTCAGAACTACCTCACTAGCACACTCATTGCATGAAACACATAAAGCTAATCCTTTCAGCTTGCTGACATTTCCAATATTTTAATTGGGATGCCACTCCCTTATTATACTTCACTTCAGGGACTCAATGGTGTGAATGGAACATTGTAAATAGAATAGCCCTCAGGCCAGTTCCTCTATTGTGCTCAGATGATAACTGATAAACGTGCTTGTCGGAATTATTTATTTTAAGCTACCTTCTTTCTTCTTTTCTCCTCTTTTGTTGAAATGCTAAATTATCTCCTTTAGTTAGTTGATATATAATTATTAAGTTTTAGGCATTGTGCTATTTAATATTAGCTAAATCATATGTTGTAAAAAGTCAAGTTATAAAAGGTAGTTAATTCTACAAAGACACGAAGATAAATATTTTTTAGATTATCTTAATCCAATTTTTTTTTTTTTTTTTTTTTTTTTTTGTGACAGGGTTTCTCTGTGTAGCTTTGCGCCTTTCCTGGGACTCACTTGGTAGCCCAGGCTGGCCTCGAACTCACAGAGATCCGCCTGGCTCTGCCTCCCGAGTGCTGGGATTAAAGGCGTGCGCCACCACCGCCCGGCATTAATCCAATTTTTTTAACTTGTATTCAATGATTGTAAAATGAATCTTGAAAGGACACTGATGCTGTGGGATGTCGTTCCGTATGCTGTCAATATGTGTTGCTCTAATTGGTTGATAAATAATGTGCTGATTGGCCATTAGCCAGGCAGGAAGTATAGGCAGGGCAAGCAGAGAGGAGAATTCTGGGAAGAGGACACAGACACAGAGGATGCCAGACAAAGAGGAAGCAAGATGACAAGGCAGAACTGAGAAAAGGTACCAAGCCACATGGCTAAACATAAATAAGAATTATGAGTTAAATTAAGTGTAAAAGCTAGTTGGTAATAATTCTGAGCTAATGGCTGAGCCATTATAATTAATATAAGCTTCTGAGTGATTATTTTATAAGCAGTTGAGGGACCGTGCAGCTGGGCGGGACACAGAAAAACTTCCACCCACACAATGATGCCTTGACAAGAAATTTTTGGTTACCTTAAAGTCTGTTGCACCATTATGAACTTGGTGGTTTTTCTAGTACAAGAACACATTGTGTTGCTTAAAATATGAAATAAGTGAGATAAGATAAAAGAAGATAAGGAACAAAAATTCAAGAGAAACAACTTTGAAACTCCTTTATAACACAAAAAAATGAAAACACAAACAAATTTAAATTAGATAAATTTAATGATTAAAATTCTTTATTAATGGTGTTTTATAAAAATGCCATGTGTACACAAATCAAAACAAAGATGATATATGACAGTAAACAATGAACTGAAATAAAAATATATTCAAAGACAACACAGTTCATGACATGTGTATGGGAAAACACAAAATAATATTTGAAACATAACTAACCATGATATTGAAAGCAAATCATATTTCCTAAGGAAAACAATATGTAGACTATTTTATTTCCCCAAAGTAAAATCCTAAATAACTATGATTCCATGTTACATTGTGACAAATATGAGTGATAACATAATGTGAAATAATCTCTGAAGTTTAAGTTAAAGAATCTTTAACAAAGTTTAAAAAAAATAGCAAGGAAATGCTATATTTTCGAGACAAAAATGACCACCCTGAGGAAGTACAAAACAAAGCAAGCATGGGCTGAAAAATATAAAATTCAACATGAAGGCAAGGGTCTGAGGCTTGGACCACAGAGGAAGAGCATGCGGCAAGTACAGGTGGGGAATGGATCAGGTTCTGAAAGACTTAAATTTGGGTGTCACATATGGTCCAGTGGTGAAAGCATGTCAAACACCCAGGCTTTGAATGAAACCAACTCTATGTACCTGTAATTAAAAGGGGAAAGGATTATTGACAATCATGCGGAGGAGAGCTCTTGCAAATTCTATTGGACGCAGAAATCACTGAGGACACCTGAAAACGAACCAAAGTGTCATTCTAAAACTAAAAGGAAACTCTTTAAATTTTATAACTAGAAGATGACTAAGAAAATATTGCCTCTACCTTTTCATTTTCAATATTAAAATTTGGAAATGAGGGAAAGACAGAGAATAAAAATTGTCACATGTCTAAATTCACACAGGGTAGCAGACAAAGATAGAAATTCTTTAGTATTGGTGCTGAAATATTATGAATAATTGTACCCTAATAACAATAACAAAAGAGAGTTTGAAGGGACATACATTTCATGGCTGAATAATGATGGTTCTAAAACAGCAAGTTACTAAACAATAATCCCAGTGCCAAGTATGTGGTATGTTCACATAAGCTGTTGGTCCACAGGTACCAAACACAACGTACGTTCTATAAAATGACCTGTTTCTATATTATATTTATTGTTTTATTATATTTTAATCATGTGTATGTGTATACACATAACACTGTGTGGGTGTGTGCATGTGAATGTAGATATCCGAGGATGGCAAAATTGTTAGTCTCCCTGAGACTGCAGTTAGAAGCTTTTTTGACCTGCCACTGTGTTATGAACCAAACTCTAGGGCCTCTGCAAGAAGAATATGACTCTTATCTACAGAACCATGTCTTTAGCTCTCAGTTCTGGTTCTTGCCAGTACTCTTAGTTTAGTCTTAGTCCACCAGAAATAGACAATAGAGCCACATTGCTGGAGATCCTAAGTCTCTTTGGTAGCAAAATATAGAACTAACCTTGAAGCTTCCTCCTTGCTGACTACATTTAGTAGCACCAGAATATACTATGCATGTTTCTGACCTATAATCATCCCCAAAATGGGTGCCGAAATGCCAGTATAAGAACACAATCTTCAAGAGCCAATAGCTAGAGAAATACAGCATCAACAAAACCCAGCTTTCCTATGATATCAAAGCTCAAGTATTTCAAGGCTACTGAAACATAAGGAAATGACCTTAAAATAAATTTATGAAGATGATAGAGATATTAAAAGAAAATATGAAAAAAGTCCCTTAAAGAAATCAAAGAAAAAATAACCAAAAATTGGAAAAAATCAATAATTCTTATTAGAATACCAGGAAAAACAACTCAGAAAACAAAACAAGTGAGCAAACAAACAAAAAAACAAAAACAAAAACAAAACAAAACAAAAAAAAAAACAGGTGAAGGAAACATTTCAACATCTGAAAATCAAATTGGAAGTAATAAAGAAAGCACAAACTGAGAAAATTTTAGAAATGAAAAATCTGGGTAAAAGAACAGGAATTACAGAAGCATACATCACCAACAGAATACAAGAGATGGCAAAGAGAATATCAGGCATTGAAGATCCACGAGAAGAAATAGATTATTTGATCAAAGAAAATGTTAGACATCAAAAACTCCTAACACAAAACATCCAGAAAATCTGGGACACTATGGAAAGACCAACCCTAAAAATAATAGGAATAGAAGAGGAAAAAGAATTACACCTGGAAAACCCAGAGAATATAGTTAACAAAATCATAGAAAATACGTTCCTAACCTAAAGAGGGACATATCTACAATGACAAAATAAGCTTACAGCAACTAAATAGATTGAATCAGAAAAGAAAATACCCATGCCACAAAATAATTAAAAGACAAAACATAGAGAACAATGAAAGAATATTAAAAACTAAAAGGAAAAAGTCCAAGTAACATAGAAAGCCAGACCTATTAGAACTACACTGATTCTCAATGGAGACCCTAATAGCTAGAAAAGCCTAGACTGATGTCTTGTAGACTCTAAGATACAACTGATGCCAGCCCATACTATATACACAGCAAAACTTTCTATCACCAGAGAAAAATGAGAAAACGATATATTTTCATGACAAAGTCAATTTAAACAATATCTACACACAAATCCAGTCCTACAGAAAGTACTAGAAGGAAAACTCCAACCAAAGGTATTTAACTACACACATGAAAACACAGGCAATAGACAATCTCATACCAACAAAACCAAAAGAAGAGGAACACACACACACACACACACACACACACACACACACACCCATACCAGCACTACCACTACAACCACCACCATCAACAACAACAACAACAACAATAGAATAACAGATATTAATAACAAAATTACTGGTCATTATTATCCCTCAATATCATAGACTCAATTAGCTAATAAAAAAAATCACAGGCTAACAGAATTGATAGGAAACAGGATCCATTCTTCTGCTGCATATAAGAAACACAGATCAACATCAAAGATAGGCATTACCTCAGAGTAAAGATTTGGAAATAGATTTTCCAATAAAATGGATCTAAGAATCAAGCTGATGTAGCTATCCTAATATCTAACAAAATAGATTTCAAACAAAATTAATCAAAAGAGACAGATAAGTAAATTTAATACTCATTAAAGGAAAAATCCAACAAGATGATATCTCAATTCTCAATATCTATGCCCCAAACACAAGGCCCCCACATTTGTAAATGAAATACTACTAAAGCTTAAATCACACATTGAACCCCACACATTAATATTGAGAGACTTCAACATCCCACTTTCACAAATGCATGGATGATCCAGACAGAAAAACAATGAAAATAAGTATTATGGTTCAAATGAACCAAATAGATATCTACAGAACATTTCACCCAAACAAAAAGGAACATACTTTCTTCTTAGCACCTCATAGAACCTTGTCCAAAATTGACTATATACTTGTCCATAAAACAAGTCCCAATAGATTTAAAAAAATGAAATAAACCCCTGTATCTTATCAAGCCACCATGGATTAAAGTGGATTTCAACAACAACAGAAACTACAGAAAGCCTACAGACTCGTAGAAACTGAACATCTCTCTACTGAATAACCATTGGGCCATGGATAAAATAAAGAAATTAAAGACTTTGTAGAATTCAGTGAAAATGAGTGTACAGTGTACCCAAACTTATAGAACACAATGAATGCAGGGCTAAGAGGAAAATTGGAGAGTGCTTTGGGATGGTCTTTCTGTACACTGTGAACATGTGTTGCTACTATTGGTTAATAAATAAGCTGTATTGGCCTATGGTAAGTCAGGATAAGAGCCAGGATGGAAATCCAAAGGCGATACAGGGAGAAGAGGGTGGGGTAAGAGCAGATGCCAGCCCACTGACCAAGGAGCAACAAGTCAGCAGGCCAGTAATGTCACAACCATGTGGCAAAACATAAATTAATAGAAATGGGTTAATTTAAGGTGAAAGATCTAGCTAGCAAGGAGCCTGAGCCATAGACCAAACAGTTTGTAATTAATAACAAGCCTCTGAATGATTGTTTTCAAGGGAATGCAGTATTGGGACACAGGTAGGAACACAGAAAATGTTCCAGTTACAGGAGAGATCTCATACTAGGGACTTGAACAGCACAACTTAAAGCTCTAGAACAAAAAGTATAAACCACAAAAGGGGTATATGGCAGGAAATAATCAAACTGAGGTGGGCAATTAGTAAAACAGAAACAACGAGAAGGATACAAAGAATCAATGAAGCAGAATGAAAAATCAACCAGATAGGCAAATTCTTATCTAAATTAACTAAAGAGCAGAGAGAGAATATCCAAAATAACAAAATCAGAAGCAAAAAGAGAAAAATAAAAACAGACACTGAGGAAATACAGAAAATGACTAGGTCATACTTCAAAAATCTGTACTCCACAAAATTGGAAAATCTAAAAGAAATGGAAAAATTTCTTGATAGGCACCACTTACAAAATTAAACCAAGATAAGATAAACAATTTAAATAGATTTATAACCCCTAAGGAAATATAAGCAGCCATTAAAATCCCTTAACCAACAAAAGCCCACAACCAGACAGATTTAATGCAGAATTCTACCAGACTTTCAAAGAAAAGCTAATACCAATATTCGTCAAATTATTCCACAAAATAGAAACAGAAGGAACATTGCCAAATCCTTTCTATGAGACCACAGTCATGCTGATAACCCAAATCACACAAAGACTCAACAGTAAAGAAAATTATAGACCAATTTCCCTCATTAATACTGATGCAAAATTACTCAACAAAATACGAGAAAACTGAATCCAAGAACACATCAAAAGATCATCCACCATGATCAAGTAAGCCTCATCCCAGAGATGCAAGGGTGATTCAAAATACACAATTCTGCAAATGTAATCCAACATACAAAAAAAACAACTGAAAGAAAAAATACATGTTCATCTCATTAGGTGATGAAAAAGCCTTTTACAAAATTTAACACCCTTTCATGGTTAAAGTCTTGAAGAGATCAGGGATATAAGAAACATACCCAAACATAATAGAGGCAATATACAGCAAGCCTATAGCCAATATCATATTAAATGGAGAGAAACTCAAAGCAATTCCACTAAAACAAGGAAAAATATATAGCTGCCCACTCTCTCCATATCTACTCAATCTAGTACTTGAAGTTTTAGTTAGAGCAATTAGAGAACTAAAGGAAATCAATGAGATTTATATTCAAAAGGAAGATGTTAAAGTAACATTATTCATAGACCATCTAATATTATACATTAAGGATCCAAAAATTTTTTCAGGCAACTCCTACAGCTGATAAAAACTTTAGTGAAGTGGCCCTCCTCTATACAAATGATAAAAATGTAGAGGAAGAAATCAGGGAATCAACACACATTACAATAGCCTCTAATAATATAAAATATCTAGGTGTAACTCTAACCAAACAAATGAAAGACCTGTATGAGAAGAAATTCAAATCTTTTAAGACATAAATTGGAGAACTTCAAACATGGCCTGATCTTCCATGCTCATAGATCAATTGGTAGGATTAACAAAGTAAAACAACCATCATAACAAAAGCAATCTACAGATTCAACACAATCACCCTTAAAATTCCAACACAGTTCTTTATAGACTTGAAAGAAGAATATTCAACTTCAAATGGAAAAATTAGGATAGCTAAAACAATCATGTACAATAAAGGAACTTTTGGAGATATCACCCTACCTAATTCCAAGCTCTACTACAGAGCTATAGTAATAAAACAGTATGGTATTGGCATAAAAAAAAAAAAAAAACAGTTGGATCAATGAAATCAAATGAAAGATCTAGATGTAAACCCACCTGCGGTCACATGACTTTTGATACAGAAGCCAAAATTATACAATGGAAAAAAATGCATTTTCCATGTCAGCATGTAGAAGAAGGCGAATAAATCCATATCTATCACCATGAACAAAACTCAAGTCAAAGTTAATCAAAGACCTCAACATAAATCTAGATACACTGTACTTGATATAAAAGGCAGTGGGAAGTTGGCTTGAACACTTTGGCACAGGAGACAACTTGTTGAACAGAACATCAATAATACAGACACTAAGATCTATAATTAATAATTTGGGCCTAATTAAACTGAAAAGCATTGGTATAGCAAAGAACACTGTCAATAGGTCAAAATAGTAGCCTACAGAGTAGGAAAAGATTAATAAGGGAATGAATATTATTTTTCATATGCTATCCATTACATGGTTTTAATGAACAGTTTTTGGGCCCCACTATTCACCAGGATTCAAGACTTTCATTTCTTGAAAGACCAGTTCAAATAAACATGAGTATCAAAAACTTTCTTTAAATGATAATTGTTCATTGACAAATTTTTTTACCTGTGAATGCAAACTATTTGAACACAGTTAATTTGTACTCAATTTTTTTCCCCACCAGAATCTAAAGATTTTTTTTCAGTAAGTAGGGTATATGGGTATTTTTCTGTTATATATATGACAGTATAATATATACAAATAACATATATTCAAATACATGATCATGTTATTTCATATACTAACAATAACAAAACAATAAACTTATTGACTGAATTATTGATTCAGAATGAACTAGATGACTCAGATCATCTTTCAGTTTTATGCCATTGTAACTTTTTATGAAGAATTACATCAACGGCATTTCAAAGTTAATTGATCATACAATACATAAAAGGATATTTTTGCAATAGGTATTTATGGTTTTGGAAATAATTTATGCCTGGAATAATGTTCACGATTTTAATAATTCATTTTCATGTTCTACTACAATGTGCTGCTAGCATTCAAACTAATATCTACATAGACAATATAGACACATAAACAGGATGACACACTATGAGCATTTCACCACATTCATAACCAATATTTAACAGGCTTTAAATGAATAAACCTAAATAAAAATACAAGTATTTCTTGCACATAGTCTCTTGTTTGTAATTGTTTAACTCTGGAAGTGAGTAACTTTGTTAATATTAAGAATGCCTTGCACTAAAAGGAAATGGAAATGCACTCAATCTGTTTACATGACTTCAGTTGGATTATATAAATCTCAGACCTTGGGAAGCTCATTCTATAAAGTGCTTGCTGTTCAAACATGAGGAACAGACTTTGGTTTCCTGGCATTCACAGTAGAAATTATAACAAATTTATAGCAAGAATTACAACAAATTATAACCAAAAAATATCACAAAACAAAACAAAAAAAAAACCAAGGGAAAAAAAAAAACAATAAGAACAACAAAACAACAAGCCAAGTGAACAAGTACTTAGGAGGCACAAACAGCAAATCCCTATGACTAGAGAAATTCAAAGGTTGTGAATATGAAGATAATACTTTAAAAATCTATCAACTATGTCTCCTAATATTGGTTTTGTTTTATCAATTTTAGTCTTAATTATTAAGAGTTGTATAGTTAGAATCTTTACTTCAAATTACTTGCAGTTTGTATCCTGGATGATGCAGCATATTCTTGCGAAAATGAGATGTATTTGAAATGTTTGCTGAACTCTTTAAAATAAAGACCATTTTTGACTAGGAATGCGGTGAGATTTCTCAGTGGATAAAAACACTTGACATTAAGCCTGCTGACCTGGGGTTGCTCCCCAGAAGTCACATGGTGGAGAGAGAGAAACAACTGCATCCCACAAGTTGTTCTCTTATCTCCACATGTGATTATTGAAACATGCATGTGCACAACCACACCGCACACACACCCACAGGTGTAAGCACACCCATGTTCACACATACAAGTTAAATTGCTGGACTGAACTATTTAACACATACATTAACACAACATTCTGGTTGGTTATCCCTAATATGATCTCTTTTTAAATATCCTTTTCTTTCTTAAATTATTTTAGTGATGGTAGAAATGACTTCTCTAAACTGGATAATTATGTATTGTTAGCACTGAACTTCGTCCATGACATATGCTGTCTCCTAAATTAATACAGGAAAAAAATACTCTAACTTTTCTTCACCTCCTGTCTTACAAGTGTTCTTTCACAAAATCTCTCATGGTTGTCAATGAAGTCCAAAGTTTTGCTCCCTCTAAGTATCATTTGTAACGTGCTTCATTTGCTTTCTTCCAGCCCTGACTCTCATTACACTTTTGATCAACGAATGTTCTATATGATTACTGTACTATAAATGAATAATTCATCCTGAAAACTTCTTTTATGGGGAGGATAACAATTTGAAAACAAAATGATTTCAGTAAGACTTTATTTTCAGTGGCATGGGAAGAAAGGGTAGAATTCAGAGCTCTCCAAACATCTCTTGAGTATAACTCTGAATTTTATTACTCAGCTTTCAAAATCCCCCTTGAATGCTGATATGACATCATGTCAGTCAGTTGGTAATTTATTCTCCTCCTGTCTGTCTTGTGTATTTCTGTTTTTAGGGCCTTTTGACATTTACGGTGTTGTGTTATAATGGTGAGATCTTGCTGATCCCTTGAGCTGGCTCTTCCATAGTCTAGAGAATGAGGCACTTCAATCCGCACTCTTTTAACACAGGGATGCATTGAGAGTGTTATGAATCAATATAGCACCAACAAAAATTTTAAACGCATGTAGAATAGAAATAGCTTGTTTTGAAAATCATGTCTTTGAGATGCGTAACCTATGTAGAGAGTTTTAAACTGCCTACTGGACAGTAATCTCACACTTAACCTTCAACAGTGCTTTCATATTATAAAGACAAAAATTGCTCTGCTGTACTCTTGTTTGTATTTATGATCTCTTATTCAGAGTTTGTTCTTCATTCTTATATTATTGTTCTATATTTAGATGCTCTCTAGCTATAGGTATAACATAATTAGCTCCAGAATTTTTGCTTGTTTTGTTTTGGATGATTTGGTAGGACGATTTCTTGATTTTCATTGTCGTCTGTCTTCCATTCTTGACTTGTGAATTACCAGGGTCTTTAGCTAACTTGCCTCACAATTGCCTAAAGACCATCTTTCTTTCTGTTGTTCATTTTTTTTTCCAGCTCTGACTCATCTTGAGGCCAAGAAGAATAAGGAAGCCTGGGCATTCTTTCTCATGCAGAGTGTATGTCCACTGTCATTGTTGCCATGATGGCTTCTTTTTTGTAGGTGTAATCACCATTGCCATCATCTTCATCATAGTCATCATCATCCCTATTTTATCCTCCTTCCTTCTCTTTTCTTTATCCTTGCTCTTCTCAGTTCTCCCTCTTCCTCCTTTTATTTATTTATTTATTTATTTATTTATTTATTTATTTATTTATTTTGGTTTTTTTTTCGAGACAGGGTTTCTCTGTGTAGCTTTGCGCCTTTCCTGGAGCTCACTTGGTAGCTTAGGCTGGCCTTGAACTCACAGAGATCCACCTGCCTCTGCCTCCCGAGTGCTGGGATTAAAGGCATGCGTCACCAACGCCTGGCCTTATTTTTTATTTTTTTATTTTTTTGCCTGTGCTGTGCTCTGCTGGGAATTGAATCCAAACCCTGACAAGTGCTGAACTAAGAGCCTGGAGATGAGAGAACAGAGTGAAGGTCTTCTGCTGGATGTAGTTCTGGTGAGGGCAACTGAGTTCTGCTCTCTTTTGCTTTTGACTACATTAGAGGCCTTTGATCATCACTATCTTATGTTTTTCTGCCTGTCTTTTCGGAGGAAGCCAAATATGCTGGCGTTTTCTTATTGACTCTGGACAACTCTATATTACAGAATTACAAAAGAACTAGCATTGTTATGTTTTACTGTGTTGTTACCTCATGATATGTTCTCAATCCTTTAAAGTCTCTCTGAATTATGTAGTCTCTCCAATGCTTGCAACATTTTTACAACTGATGTTTTTTCCAGGAGTATCACAGAAGTATCACTGGTATTTCCTTCTGTAAAACTAAAGCTCATTTAACTTGGTGTCATTCTGTTAATATGATTTGCACATAGCAAAAGATAATGCTTAAAAGCCCCTTTAAGCAATGGTTATTGCAAATTTTATCCCTTTTTGTGATTAACTAAAATTATGATGTGATACAATTTGATTTCAATTAAATTAAATTGAGATTTGAATGCAATGATAATAATGACAGTAATATGTAACTGTCTATGCAAAAGCAGTTTCTAGAATGAAATAAATACCCTCAGATCAAGACAGTAAAGGGATTGTTACAAAGAATTGAGTACCTAAATTGAAACTGAGAACAAATGTATCCTGACTTGCAACAAGTCTGTGCTAGTCACTTTCCATCTCTGCAAAGCTCCATGTTGTGGAAATGCATGGCTTGCTCTTCAGATTCATTCCAAAACAAATTTCTTTGATGTGAACTCTCTTTCCACCAGTACTTCTTATGCTGCTCTTCTAAACTTAAACATAGAATTCTCAATTTCCCATAAAAATGACCTGCTCTGAGAGAGAACTCCATCAGCGTTTGGTTAATATATTTCCATTTAATACAAATAACAATTACCTTAAGATTTAGCAAAGGTTATAATTAATAAATTCATTACCAAACTCCCTGTTCCAGGTGTTCCTGTTATGTCACCAGTCCCCATTTCCACATGCACATTAGTATAAGATATGGTGACTGTGCTTTCCACAGGGACCACAAATATTGCTAATATTCACATTTCGGCACTATTTCCAATTATCCAGTATTATTTTTTTTCTTCTGCAAACAAGATATATAACAGAATATAAGAATCACTCAACCTTTGGAATATTACATGCAGGCACTACATGTGAGCTAAAATGAAGAAGCAAGTCTGATTTCTTTTTGTTGGTTTTGGAGCAAATGCTGGTAGTGGAATGAAAATCATTTTTTTTTCTTTTTCACTCATTGGGATTTTCTAGGGAACAAATTGAAAACAAAAATGAAAACATATATATAAAGCCTACAAGTGAGAGCGAAAATCAGAATCTTCAGTTTGTGTTTCATTTATTTTTGAAACTGATTTGTTGCATTTTATTTCTCATCTTCTGAATTCTGCCCATGTTATTCAGTGATGATTTTAATCTCTGTGTAGGTAATGTGATGCACAGGTGATGTCTGGCTTTACTTTCAGTATAGCACCTGGTGAAATGATGTTATGACTGGCGATTTTATTTTCACTTTGAATAAAATCTATAGTCCTATCAAGCATGGGCTAAGGTTTGTTTGAGTAAAAAATTTCTAATAATAAAAATAATTTATTCTCCTTCAAATAATTTTGAGGACTGAAAGGACAAAGCTCTTATGAATATGGACAGGGTCCTAAAATAATATAATAATTGTTATTTGTGTTACTCTAATGTTTCTTTTGATCTAATGAGACTACTGTGTAATAAATTAGTGAAACCCTAAATTAATTGAATATTATCTCTACTTTTGGCAGGTAGCACACAACAGTCAAGACATTGATGTGTAGTTTTCTATTTATTTCTAAAATTCACAATTTTAATCCATAGTTCAGTTAAATCTGTCTCTCAAAATGAGCAGTCCTCTTACCTACTGGGTAGATAATACCTGATTTTACATCAGCATTACTTAGGTTTCCTTCCGTTTAATAGTACCCTGAATAATAATTTTGTTTCAATATTTATAGATTTCCATATTATTTGATATGAAGATATTTCACTTCATTCTTTCTTTGTGGTTTCCCTAAAACCACATTAACTCCTCATAAAAATGCCTAGTATATAAAGACAATCAAAAAGGAGGCCATGGATTTAAAAGAGGAGAAATGGGATGAAAAGTTCAAAGGATGAAAAGAGAAGGGGAGAATGGTGGAATTATACTATAATCTCAAAAAAATGCATATGGAAAAAATTTGGAACCAGTTTTCCAGGCAGCTCTTTAGACTGGTAAAGTGCTCTGGATCCTTTTAGACTATACGCTCTCCAGCGTGCACATCTCTCTCTCTCTCACTCTGCACACTTCCTTCTTCCTGTGTCAGTTATACCATCAAACTATTAGTTCTCAAATACCATACACGTGCTTTCCTTTTCAAACCTTGTGACTGATGGTTGCACACAACAGCTGCCTGATAAAGGTTGACCACTGAGCATTTTCTAACATAACATAACATTTACTTATTTTCTGCTGCTACCTCTTTTTTTTCATTTCTAGACTTACTTTCATCCCCTGCATATTTAGAACATGAATTTGACCCTTGCCTCTCTCTTCTCATCAAATTTTCCTTTTCCTCTGGTGGCATTCTTATTTTCTCTTTTTATGTGCCTTTTCCAAGAGCATTACAAGCAACAGAAAACCATTAACAATGTATAAGTGTGTATGTTTATGTGTTTGTGTGTATCATTTAATGAGATGTCCTTTCTTTAAATGTTCATCTGTAATTTTTTCTAAAACATTCCTAAATAACTGAAATGGAACTACTATTGTATCCACACTGTGTATTTTCTTTAGAATAACCTCAAATAAGAATATATTCTAAGCCAACTCAAAATATTACATTTGACCACATATTAATTTATGTTCTCTGAGACCATTTATTAATAGTTTGGCCAACAGAATGCTGTCCTTAATACCAGTACTCAGCATTTGGCCTACATTGATCATGAGTACTCAGAAGGTCAAGTCCATTTTTGTTTTCAATTTTCTTGTTTTTAGAGATCTATTCTTTTTTTTTTTTTTGGTTTTACAAGATAGAGTTTCTCTGTGTAGCTTTGGAGCCTGATCTATTCTACATTTAAATTTTGATTTATCTATATTTGATTTTTTGTTTGCCTCATAAGTGTGGGTCCTGTGTTTGGTGTTAAAGGAGGAAATTAATTTTGTTTCTTATGTGCTGAAACAGAACACATAAATTCTTAACCACTGGGTCAACACACTGGGTCTTTCTAGACCACAATTTCCAAATATTCTCTTTAAAAATCCATTTTTAGCCAAACATGGTGATTCACACCTTTAATCCCAGTGCTATGGTGACCCTAGCACTTGGGAGGCAAAGGCAGGTGAATCGCTGTGAATTTGACATCAGCCTGGTCTACAAAGAGAGTCCCAGGCCAGTTAGGGCTGTTGCACAGAGAAACCCTGCCTCAAAACAACAGCAATAAATCCAGCTTTTCTTACTTTTTTCATTTTTGAGATTATAATATAATTATATCATATTTTCTTTTCCTTTCCTTCCTCCATACCCTCCCATATATTCCTCCTTGCTCTCTATCCAATTCACAGTTCCTTTTAAATTAACTGTTGTTACAAGGTTATATATATATATATATATATATATATATATTCCTAAATATGACCTTCTCAGTTTGTATTATGTTACATGTATGTTTTCAGGGAAGACTATTTAATATCAGATAACAATGTGGTATAGCTGTTCCTTGCTAAGACTATTTCTCACACTCTAGATACATCTGGGACTTGTAGTTATTTGAGTACAATTTGGCATATTGATTTTCCCCTGTCCACTTTAGATATTTATAATTTTTTTATTTGGTTCTACCGTGTTTAAATGGTTTAAAAAAATTAGTTTGTTTTCTGTTCTTGTGTAAGAACTAAGATTTGCAAATTAATTAGAAATGGATGTGATAAAAAAATACATTTTATCTTTACTGCACTGAAATATAGAATTAATACTATGTGTATGTTGGATAGTTTTATGAATTTTGACCAAAGTACAGTACTTTGAATGGTGGGAGTCTCAATTAAGAAAATGCCTTCACAGAGACAGGTGGATCTCTGTGACTTCAAGGCAAGCCTGTTCTACAAAGTGAGTTCCAGGACAGCTAGAACTGTTACACAGAAAAACCATGCTTGAAATAACAACAGCAACAACAACAAAAACCTCACAAGACCTGACTGTAGGAAAGTCTGAAGGGCATTTTCTTAATTAGTGTTCAATAGAGGAGATCACACATCATTGTTGATGGGGTCATTCCTGGGCTGGTTTGTATAAGAAAGCCTGCTGAGCAAGCCATGATGAGCAAGGCAGTAAGCAGAAGCCCTCTGTGGCCTCTGCATCTGCTCCTGCCTCCAGGTTCCTGCCCAGTTTGAGTTCCTGTATTGACCTCCTTCAATGATGGACAGTGATATGGAGGCAGAAGCTAAATGATTTCCTCTACAACTTGCTTTAGGTAATGATGTTTCATCATAGCAACAGGAAAGCACACTGACAAAGGGTGGTTAGTTAAAGTATTGATTTCTCTCTCTTTTTTTTTATAAATAAGTATTGTTTCTATAACATACTTAACAATTTGTATTAATTTGGATTTTTCTTTTTTTTCTTTTTCTTTCTTTCTTTCTTTTTTTGTTTTTTTTTTTTGTTTTTTGTTTTTTTGTTTTTTTCGAGACAGACTCAATTGGTAGCCCAGGCTGCCCTCGAACTCACAGAGATCCGCCTGCCTCTGCCTCCTGAGTGCTGGGATTAAAGGCATGGATTTTTCTTTTAAAGTTCAGATTTCACTACTTTTTGGAAAGGAGAAAGGAAAATCCTCCTTTTTTTTTTTTAAGGAAACCATTGAACCTGGTTAGAGGAAATTAATTAATTCATTAACAAATTAAATCCTTTGATTTAATCCTAAAACTTAAAGGTTTACAAAATATGAGTTATCATGCTTGTTGTATCTGTTCTATGCTCTCATTGTGTTTGATTCCCTGACCTTTGAGGAGAGGAAAAACTGTAGAAGTCAGAGGGGCCCGAGGACACCAGGAGAGCACGGCCCAGTAAATAAACTAAGCAGATTTCTGATGGGTTCACAGACATTAAAGTAGCATTCATGTGGCTTTCGTTGATCTGCACAAGGTCCTATTTGTATATATTGTGGCCATTAGCTTGTGGGGCTCCTAACAGTGGGGGCAGGTGTATTTCTGACTCTTTCCTGCTCTTCACACTTTTTCCCTTCCTGTGGGACTGCCTTGTCAAGCCTCTATATGAGGGTTTCTTCCTTGTTTTGTTGTATTGTACTTTGTTGTGTTTGGTTGTTGTCTCTTAGAGACCTGCTCTTTCTGAAGGGAAATGGAGGAGGGATGAATCTGGGAGAGAGAGGTGGTGAGCTGGAGCTGGGATGAGCTAGGGAGGAGAACCTGGACTGCTCTTACTGTCCCCTACCTGTTGTCTGAATGCCTTGTTGTTTCCTTTAATCCCAGCACTCAGGAGGCAGAGGCAGGATGATCTCTGAGTTTGATGCCAGCCTGGTCTTAGAGTGAGTTTCAAGGATAGCCAGGGCTACACAGAGAAACCTTGTCTACAAGGTTTCTCAAATACAAAATGAATGTATTTTATATAAAAAAATAAAATTGCATGAAACACTTATAGAATGAGTATTAATGTAACACTCTCCACAGTCATAGGAAAATCCAAACATAGGAGAGAGTTCTTTTTTTTTCTTTGTCCTGTGCATCTATCTGTGGAGATTTGGTGTAGAGCCACAAAACAGGCTAGAATGTAGTGCTACTGAATTTCTAAATAGCTGTATATCAACTTCCAATTTGTTAAAAATAGTAAATGGTGTTACTTATTTTTTTTCAGTCTCAATGTAGTCTTTTCCTCTAGAGAAAAAATTTCTATTCAAAATAGTTCATAAAGCTTCTTGTCTTTGTAATCAACTTAAAGCTAGAGGAAATGACTTGCTTCCATCAGCAGGGTACCATTTTATTAAATTCAATCAAATGTTCTATTTACACACTTCAATCCTCAATAAAATCCAATTTTATTATTTCAAACCTATAATCTTCAGCAGAATTGAATAAGTGTATTTCACCAAAGCCGAAGCGCTCTGTTATATTAATCAGCTAGATAAAATTTCAGAAAGAGGAGAGGAGGAGCAGATCTGATGGTGAGCTGTGCTTTATTTGTTTGCTTTGTTTTAACTGTTTTAGCCCTCTCTTCCAAACTAACCAATTTTACATTTCATGTCAAAATTCTGATTATTAAATATTGTGTGCTGAAATGGAAATGTTTGCATCTTAACATAGTTTTTATGTGCCACATGGAAGGTTTTGTATTGAGCACAGTAAGAGAATACTAATATTTCACTCTTTTGAGAATAAATAATCATACTTGTCTTGCTTTATATGACAGGAATCATCCAGTTAATTTCTAAGAAAATATAAAGTATAAAATCTAGTAAAACTATAATGAATAAAGGAAATACACCTCATTGCAATTCTTTGAAATAACCTTAAGTAAATTGTGTCACAAGATGAGTAAGTCACACTGACTGTAACTAAAGCAGGGATCACTTCAAGTATTACTATACTCAACACATTTCTTCTTCATGCTGTCTATTAGTCTTTTGAAATTTTCTATGGACTTGCCCAGAAGCACCTACAGGGAATGTTTCTACTTTGTTGATAGAGCAGAGAAAATAGCTCTGGATTATGAGTTGGATGGCCTGTTTATAGCCATGGATTCAGAGTTAAGTACCTCTGTGACTTTGGGCATGTGATTTATACTCTCAGCAAGTAAGTTATCAGTTACCATCCTTCATCTGTGGGAAATAAGACCGCCTTCACATATTTCTGCTATTACAATGTGATCCAGAGAACAAGTTCAAAATTAGCTAACATAGCATTTGATTATTCAACAATGAAA